>NW_027311885.1:2237500-2297500 GCF_040954645.1 Diabrotica undecimpunctata
ATACACACACACACACACACGCACGCACACACGCACACACTTACACACGCATACACACACACACATACACTTTTCAGCTCTCGACTCCTACCCATTAGTCACCTCTTACGACAGGCATGGCCTTCTTGAAACCGCCGATTTCTTATCTCTGCGAGCCGAAGGGACACACATACACATACACACACACTCACACACACACGCGCACACGCACGCACACATACACTCTTCACCTCTCGACTCCTAACCATTAGTCGCCCCTTACGACAGGCATGTCCTTCTTGCCACCGCTGTTTTCTTATCTCTGCGAGCCGAAGGGACACACACACAAACATACACACACACACACTCACACACACACACACACACGCACACGCACACGCACACGCACACGCACACACTCTCCACCTCTCGACTCCTATCCATTAGTCGCCTCTTACGACAGGCATGGCCTTCTTGCCACCGCTTTTTTCTTATCTCTGCGAGCGAAGGGACACACACACACACACATACACACACACACTCACACACACACACACGCACACACGCACGCATACACGCACACACACATACACTCACACACACACAAACACGCACACACGCACACACACATACATTCTTCACCTCTCTAATCCTACCTATTAGTCGCCCCTTACAAGAGGAAAGGCCTTCTTGCCTCGGCCGTATTCTTATCTCTGCAAGCCAAACAGACACACACACATATTCACACACGCACACACACACGCACACACGCACACACACACATACACTCTTCACCTCTCGACTCCTACCTATTAGTCGCCTCTTACGATAGGCAGGGCCTGCTTGCCTCGGTCGTGTTCTTATTTCTGCAAGCCGAACTAACACACACACATACTCACACACGCACACACACGCACACACGCACACACACACTTACACTCTCCAGCTCTCGACTCCTACTTATTAGTCGCCCATTACAAGAGGCAGGGCCTTCTTGCCTTGGCCGTATTCTTATCTCTGCAAGCCAAACAGACACACACACATACACAAACACTTACACACGCACACGCACGCACACGCACACGCACACACTCTTCACCTCTCGACTCCTATTCATTAGTCGCCTCTTAAGACAGGCAGGGCCTTCTTGCCACGGACGATTACCTATCTCTGCAAACCGAACGGACACACACACACACACACTTGCACACATACACACATACACACACATACACGCTTCACCTCTCGACTCCTACCCATTAGTCGCTCCTTACAGCAAGCATGGCCTTCTTGCCACGGACGTAGGCTTATCTCTGCGAGCCGAAGGGATACACACACAAATACACACACACACTCACACACGCACACACACGCACACACGCACACTCACACACACATACACTCTTCACCTTTCGACTCCTACCCATTAGTCGCCTCTCACGACAGGCAGGGCCTTCTTGCCACGGCCGTGTTCTTATCTCTGCGAGCCGACTGGACACACACACACTCACACACACAAATACACACACACACTTACACACGCACACACCCGCACACTCACACACACATACACTCTTCACCTCTCGACTCCTACCCATTAGCCGCCTCTTACAACAGGCAGGGCCTTCTTGCCACGGCCGTGTTCTTATCTCTGCGAGCCGACCGGACACACACACACTCACACACGCACACACACAAACACACGCACTTACACACATACAATCTTCACCTCTCGACTCCTACGCATTAGTCGCCGCTTACGACAGGCAGGGCCTTCTTGCCTCGGCCGTATTCTTATCTCTGCAAGCCGAACGGACACACGCACACTCACACACACACGCACGCACACACGCACACACACGCACACACGCACACACATACACTCTTCACCTCTCGACTCCTACCAATTAGTCGCCACTTACGACAGGCAGGGCCTTCTTGCCTCGGCCGTATTCTTATCTCTGCAAGCCGAACGGACACACACACACTCACACACACACGCACGCTCACACGCACACACACGCACACACGCACACACACACATACACTCTTCACCTCTCGACTCCTACCTATTAATCGCCTCTTACGATAGGCAGGGCTTTCTTGCCTCGGTCGTGCTCTTATCTCTGCAAGCCGAACTAACACACACACATACTCACACACGCACACACACGCACACACACGCACACACGCATACACACATACACTCTTCACCTCTCGACTCCTACTTATTAGTCGCCCTTTACAAGAGGCAGGGCCTTCTTGCCTTGGCCGTATTCTTATCTCTGCAAGCCAAACAGACACACACACATACACACACACACGCACACACACGCACACACGCACACACACACACATACACCCTTCACCTCTCGACTCCTACCTATTAGTCGCCTCTTAACGACAGGCAGTGCCTTCTTGCCACGGCCGTGTTCTCATCTCTGCGAGCCGACCGGACACACACACACACTGACACTCACACACATACCTATTACTCGACTCTCACGACAGGCAGGGCCTTCTTGCCTTGGCTGTGTTCTTATCTCTGCAAGACGAACGGACACACACACATACTCACACACGCACACACGCACACACACATACACTCACACACACACAAACACGCACACACGCACACACACATACATTCTTCACCTCTCGACTCCTACCTATTAGTCGCCTCTTACGACAGGCAGGGCCTTCTTGCCTTGGCCGTGTTCTTATCTCTGCAAGCCGAACGGACACACACACATACTCACACACGCACACACACACGCACACACGCACACACACACATACACTCTTCACCTCTCGACTCCTAATTATTAGTCGCCCATTACAAGAGGCAGGGCCTTCTTGCCTCGGCCGTAATCTTATCTCTGCAAGCCAAACAGAAACACACACATACACACACACTTACACATGCACACACACGCACACGCACACGCACACACTCTCCACCTCTCGACTCCTATCCATTAGTCGCCTCTTAAGACAGGCAGGGCCTTCTTGCCACGTACGTATACCTATCTCTGCGAGCCGAACGGACACACACACACACACACTTGCACACATACACACACACATGCACGCTTTACCTCTAGACTCCTACCCATTAGTCGCTCCTTACAGCAAGCATGGCCTTCCTGCCACGGACGTATTCTTATCTCTGCGAGCCGAAGGGATACACACACACACATACATACACACATACACACACACATACTCACACACGCACGCACACACGAACACACACATACACTCACACACACACAAACACACACACACGCACACACACATACACTCTTCACCTCTCGACTCCTACCTATTAGCCGCCTCTTACGATAGGCAGGGCCTTCTTGCCTCGGTCGTGTTCTTATTTCTGCAAGCCGAACTAACACACACACATACTCACACACGCACACACGCACGCACACACGCACACACACATACACTCAAACACACAAACACGCACATACGCACACACATATACACTCTTCACCACTCGACCCCTACCCATTAGTCGCCTCTTACGACAGGCAGGGCCTTCTTGCCACGGCCGTGTTCTTATCTCTGCGGGCCGACTGGACACACACACTCACACACACAAATACACACACACACTCACACACGCACACACACGCACACACGCACACTCATACACACATACACTCTTCACCTCTCGACTCCTACCCATTAGTCGCCTCTTACGACAGGCAGGGCCTTCTTGCCACAGCCGTGTTCTTATCTCTGCGAGCCGACTGGACACACACACACTCACACACACAAATACACACACACACTCACACACGCACACACCCGCACACTCACACACACACACACATACACTCTTCACCTCTCGACTCCTACCCATTAGCCGCCTCTTACGACAGGCAGGGCCTTCTTGCCACGGCCGTGTTCTTATCTCTGCGAGCCGACCGGACACACACACACTCACACACGCACACACACAAACACACGCACTTACACACATACACTCTTCACCTCTCGACTCCTACGCATTAGTCGCCGCTTACGACAGGCAGGGCCTTTTTGCCTCGGACGTATTCTTATCTCTGCAAGCCGAACAGACACACACACACTCACACACACACGCACGCACACACGCACACACACGCACACACGCACACACACACATACACTCTTCACCTCTCGACTCCTACCAATTAGTCGCCACTTACGACAGGCAGGGCCTTCTTGCCTCGGCCGTATTCTTATCTCTGCAAGTCGAACGGACACACACACACTCACACACACACGCACGCACACACGCACACACATGCACACACGCACACACACACATACACTCTTCACCTCTCGACTCCTACCAATTAGTTGCCACTTACGACAGGCAGGGCCTTCTTGCTTCGGCCGTATTCTTATCTCTGCAAGCCGAACGGACACATACACACTCACACACACACGCACGCACACACGCACACACACGCACACACACACACAAATACACTCTTCACCTCTCGACTCCTACCCATTAGTCGCCTCTTACGACAGGCAGGGCCTTCTTGCCACGGCCGTGTTCTTATCTCTGCGAGCCGACCGGACACACACACACTCACACACGCACACACACAAACACACGCACTTACACACATACACTCTTCACCACTCGACTCCTACGCATTAGTCGCCGCTTACGACAGGCAGGGCCTTCTTGGCACGGACGTGTCCTTATCACTGCTAGCCGACCGGACACACACACTCACACACGCACACATACACGCACACACGCACACACACACATACATTCTTCACCTCTCGACTCCTACCAATTAGTCGCCACTTACGATAGGCAGGGCCTTCTTGCCTCGGCCGTATTCTTATCTCTGCAAGCCGAACGGACACACACACACTCACACACACACGCACGCACACACGCACACAAACGCACACACGCACACACACACACACATACACTCTTCACCTCTCGACTCCTACCAATTAGTCGCCACTTACGACAGGCAGTGCCTTTTTGCCTCGGCCGTATTCTTATCTCTGCAAGCCAAACGGACACACACACACTTACACACACACGCACGCTCACACGCACACACACACACACACACGCACACACACATACACTCTTCACCTCTCGACTCCTACCTATTAGTCGCCTCTTATTATAGGCAGGGCTTTCTTGCCTCGGTCGTGCTCTTATCTCTGCAAGCCGAACTAACACACACACATACTCACACACGCACACACACGCACACACGCATACACACATACACTCTTCACCTCTCGACTCCTACTTATTAGTCGCCCCTTACAAGAGGCAAGGCCTTCTTGCCTCGGCCGTATTCTTATCTCTGCAAGACAAACAGACACACACACATACACACACACACGCACACACACGCACACACGCACACACACACACATACACTCTTCACCTCTCGACTCCTACCCATTAGTCGCCTCTTAACGACAGGCAGTGCCTTCTTGCCACGGCCGTGTTCTCATCTCTGCGAGCCGACCGGACACACACACACACTGACACACACACATACACACACACACTCACACACGCACGCACACACGCACACACACAAATACACTCTTCACCTCTCGACTCCTACCCATTATTCTCCTCTTACGACAGGCAGGGACTTCTTGCAACAGCCGTGTTCTTATCTCTGCAAGCCAAACGGACACACACACACACGCACACACACACACACGCACACGCACACGCACACGCACACACTCTCCACCTCTCGACTCCTATCCATTAGTCGCCTCTTACGACAGGCATGGCCTTCTTGCCACCGCTTTTTTCTTATCTCTGTGAGCGAAGGGACACACACACACACACACATACACACACACTCACACACACACACGCACACACGCACGCATACACGCACACACACATACACTCACACACACACAAACACGCACACACGCACACACACATACATCCTTCACCTCTCTAATCCTACCTATTAGTCGCCCCTTACAAGAGGAAAGGCCTTCTTGCCTCGGCCGTATTCTTATCTCTGCGAGCCAAACAGACACACACACATACACACAAACGCACACACACGCACACACGCACACACACACACATACATTCTTCACCTCTCGACTCCTACCTATTAGTCGCCTCTTACGACAGGCAGGGCCTTCTTGCCTTGGCCGTGTTCTTATCTCTGCAAGCCAAACGGACACACACACATACTCACACACGCACACACACACGCACACACGCACACACACACATACACTCTTCACCTCTCGACTCCTACCTATTAGTCGCCTCTTACGATAGGCAGGGCCTGCTTGCCTCGGTCGTGTTCTTATTTCTGCAAGACGAACTAACACACACACATACTCACACACGCACACAGACGCACACACGCACACACACATACACTCTCCACCTCTCGACTCCTACTTATTAGTCGCCCATTACAAGAGGCAGGGCCTTCTTGCCTTGGCCGTATTCTTATCTCTGCAAGCCAAACAGACACACACACATACACAAACACTTACACACGCACACGCACGCACACGCACACGCACACACTCTTCACCTCTCGACTCCTATTCATTAGTCGCCTCTTAAGACAGGCAGGGCCTTCTTGCCACGGACGATTACCTATCTCTGCAAACCGAACGGACACACACACACACACACACACTTGCACACATACACACATACACACACATACACGCTTCACCTCTCGACTCCTACCCATTAGTCGCTCCTTACAGCAAGCATGGCCTTCTTGCCACGGACGTATGCTTATCTCTGCGAGCCGAAGGGATACACACACATACACACACACATACACACACATACTCACACACACACGCACACACGCACACACACACATATACTCTTCACCTCTTGACTCCTACCTATTGGTCGGCTCTTACGATAGGCAGGGCCTTCTTGCCTTGGTCGTGCTCTTATCTATGCAAGCCGAATGGACACACACACATATACACACACACTCTCACACGCACACACACGCACATACGCACACACATATACACTCTTCACCACTCGACTCCTACCCTCTAGTCGCCTCTTACGACAGGCAGCGCCTTCTTGCCACGGCCGTGTTCTTATCTCTGCGAGCCGACAGGACACACACACTCACACACACAAATACACACACACACTCACACACGCACACACACGCACACACGCACACTCACACACAAATACACTCTTCACCTCTCGACTCCTACCCATTAGTCGCCTCTGACGACAGGCAGGGCCTTCTTGCCACGGCCGTGTTCTTATCTCTGCGAGCCGACTGGACACACACACACTCACACACACAAATACACACACACACTCACACACGCACACACACGCACACTCACACACACATACACTCTTCACCTCTCGACTCCTACCCATTAGTCGCCTCTTACGACAGGCAGGGCCTTCTTGCCACGGCCGTGTTCTTATCTCTGAGAGCCGACCGGACACAAACACACACTCACACACGCACACACACGCTCAAACGCACTTACACATATACACTCTTCACCTCTCGACTCCTACGCATTAGTCGCCGCTTACGACAGGCAGGGACTTCTTGGCACAGACGTGTCCTTATCACTGCGAGCCGACTGGACACACACACTCACACACGCACACACACACGCACACACGCACACACACACATACACTCTTCACCTCTCGACTCCTACCAATTAGTCGCCACTTACGACAAGCAGGGCATTCTTGCCTCGGCCGTATTCTTATCTCTGCAAGCCGAACGGACACATACACACTCACACACACAAGCACGCACACACGCACACACACGCACACACACAAAAACACTTTTCACCTCTCGCCTCCTACCCATTAGTTGCCTCTTACGACAGGCATGGCCTTCTTGCCTCGGCCGTATTCTAATCTCTGCGAGCCGAATGGACACACACATACATACACACACACACTTACACACGCACAAACACACACACACACCCACACACGCACACACACACACATACACTCTTCACCTCTCGACTCCTACCAATTAGTCGCAACTTACGACAGGCAGGGCCTTCTTGCCTCGGCCGTATTCTTATCTCTGCAAGCCGAACGGACACATACACACTCACACACACAAGCACGCACACACGCACACACACGCACACACACAAAAACACTTTTCACCTCTCGACTCCTACCAATTAGTCGCCACTTACGACAGGCAGGGCCTTCTTGCCTCGGCCGTATTCTTATCACTGCAAGCCGAACGGACACATACGCACTCACACACACACGCACGCACACACGCACACACACAAATACACTCTTCACCTCTCGACTCCTACCCATTAGTCGCCTCTTACGACAGGCAGGGACTTCTTGCCACGGCCGTGTTCTTATCTCTGCAAGCCAAACGGACACACACACACACACACATACACACACATAGTCACACACGCACAAACACACGCACACACACAAAGACACATACACTCTTCACCTCTCGACTCCTATTCATTAGTCGCCTCTTACGACAGGCAGGGACTTCTTGCCACGGCCGTGTTCTTATCTCTGCGAGCCGAACGGACACACACACACTCACACACACACACGCACACACGCACACACGTACGCACACACGCACACACACACATACACTCTTCACCTCTCGACTCCTACCCATTATTCCCCTCTTACGACAGGCATGGGCTTTTTGCCACAGCCGTGTTCTTATCTCTGCAAGCCGAACGGACACACACACACACGCACACACACACACGCACACGCTCACGCACACGCACACGCACACACTCTCCACCTCTCGACTAATATCCATTAGTCGCCTCTTAAGACAGGCAGGGCCTTCTTGCCTCGGCCGTATTCTTATCTCTGCAAGCCAAACGGACACACACACACATACACACACATAGTCACACACGCACAAACACACGCACACACACAAAGACGCATACACTCTTCACCTCTCGACTCCTATTCATTAGTCGCCTCTTACGACAGGCAGGGACTTCTTGCCACGGCCGTGTTCTTATCTCTGCGAGCCGAACGGACACACACACACTCACACACACACACGCACACACGCACACACGTACGCACACACGAACACACACACATACACTCTTCACCTCTCGACTCCTACCCATTATTCCCCTCTTACGACAGGCATGGGCTTTTTGCCACGGCCGTGTTCTTATCTCTGCAAGCCGAACGGACACACACACACACACACGCACACACACACGCACACGCACACGCACACGCACACGCACACGCACACGCACACACTCTTCACCTCTCGACTCCTACCCATTATTCTCCTCTTACGACAGGCAGGTACTTCTTGCCACGGCCGTGTTCTTATCTCTGCAAGCCGAACGCACACACACATACACACACACACTCACACACACACACGCACACACGCACACACACATACACTCACACACACACAAACACGCACATACGCACACACACATACATTCTTCACCTCTCGACTCCTACCTATTAGTCGTCTCTCACGACAGGCAGGGCCTTCTTGCCTCGGCCGTGTTCTTATCTCTGCATGCCGAACGGACACACACACATACTCACACACGCACACACACACGCACACACGCACCCACACACATACACCCTTCACCTCTCGACTCCTACCCATTATTCCCCTCTTACGACAGGCAGGGACTTCTTGCCACGGCCGTGTTCTTATCTCTGCAAGCCGAACGGACACACACACACACGCACACACAAACACACGCACACAGGCACACACGCACACACGCACACGTACACGCACACGCACACACTCTCCACCTCTCGACTAATATCCATTAGTCGCCTCTTAAGACAGGCAGGGCCTTCTTGCCTCGGCCGTATTCTTATCTCTGCAAGCCAAACGGACACACACACACACACATACACACACATAGTCACACACGCACACACGCACACACACACACATACACTCTTCACCTCTCGACTCCTACCTATTAGTCGCCTCTTACGATAGGCAGGGCCTTCTTGCCTCGGTCGTGCTCTTATCTCTGCAAGCCGAACTAACACACACACATACTCACACACGCACACACACGCACACACGCATACACACATACACTCTTCACCTCTCGACTCCCACTTATTAGTCGCCCCTTACAAGAGGCAGGGCCTTCTTGCCTCGGCCGTATTCTTATCTCTGCAAGCCAAACAGACACACACACATACACACACACACGCACACACACGCACACACGCACACACGCACACACACACACACATACACTCTTCACCTCTCGACTCCTACCCATTATTCTCCTCTTACGACAGGCAGGGACTTCTTGCCACGGCCGTGTTCTTATCTCTGCAAGACAAACGGACACACACACACATACTCACACACGCACACACGCACGCACACACGCACACACACATACACTCACACACACACAAACACGCACACACGCACACACACATACATTCTTCAACTCTCGACTCCGACCTATTAGTCGCCTCTTACGACAGGCAGGGCCTTCTTGCCTTGGCCGTGTTCTTATCTCTGCAAGCCGAACGGACACACACACATACTCACACACGCACACACACACGCACACACGCACACACATACATACACTCTTCACCTCTCGACTCCTACCTATTAGCCGCCTCTTACGATAGGCAGGGCCTCCTTGGCTCGGTCGTGTTCTTATTTCTGCAAGCCGAACTAACACACACACATACTCACACACGCACACACGCACGCACACACGCACACACACATACACTCACACACACAAACACGCACACACGCACACACACATAGATTCTTCACCTCTCGACTCCTACCTATTAGTCGGCTCTTACGACAGGCAGGGCCTTCTTGCCTTGGCCGTGTTCTTATCTCTGCAAGCCGAACGGACACACACACATACTCACACACGCACACACACACGCACACACGCACACACACACATACACTCTTCACCTCTCGACTCCTACTTATTAGTCGCCCATTACAAGAGGCAGGGCCTTCTTGCCTCGGCCGTATTCTTATCTCTGCAAGCCAAACAGACACACACACATACACACACACACACTTACACACACACACACGCACACGCACACGCACACACTCTTCACCTCTCGACTCCTATCCATTAGTCGCCTCTTAAGACAGGCAGGGCCTTCTTGCCACGGACGTATACCTATCTCTGCGAGCCGAACGGACACACACACACACACACTTGCACACATACACACACACATACACGCTTCACCTCTCGACTCCTACCCATTAGTCGCTCCTTACAGCAAGCATGGCCTTCCTGCCACGGACGTATTCTTATCTCTGCGAGCCGAAGGGATACACACACACATACACACACACATACACACACATACTCACACACGCACGCACACACGCACACACACATACACTCACACACACACAAACACGCACACACGCACACACACATACATTCTTCACCTCTCGACTCCTACCTATTAGTCGCCTCTTACGATAGGCAGGGCCTTCTTGCCTCGGTCGTGCTCTTATCTCTGCAAGCCGAACGGACACACACACACATACACACACCCTCTCACACGCACACACACGCACATACGCACACTCACACACACATACACTCTTCACCTCTCGACTCCTACCCATTAGTCGCCTCTTACGACAGGCAGGGCCTTCTTGCCACGGCCGTGTTCTTATCTCTGCGAGCCGAACGGATACACACACTTACACACACACGCACGCACACACGCACACGCACACGCACACACTTTCGTCCTCTCGACTCCTATCCATTAGTCGCCTCTTAAGACAGGCAGGGCCTTCTTGCCCCGGCCGTATTCTTATCTCTGCAAGCCGAACGGATACACACACTTACACACACACGCACGCACACACGCACACGCACACGCACACACTTTCGTCCTCTCGACTCCTATCCATTAGTCGCCTCTTAAGACAGGCAGGGCCTTCTTGCCACGGCCGTATTTTATCTCTGCGAGCCGAGCGGACACACACACACAGTCACACACACACACATACACTCTTCACCTCTCGACTCCTACCTTTTAGTCGCATCTTACGAGAGGCAGGGCCTTCTTGCCCCGGCCGTATTCTTATCTCTGCAAGCCGAGCGGATACACACACTCACACACACACGCACGCACACACGCGCACACACACGCTCACAAGCACACACACACAAATACACTCTTCACCTCTCGACTCCTACCTACTGGTCGCCTGTTACGACAGGCATGGACTAATTGCCTCCCCCGTATTCTAATCTCTGCGAGCCGAACATACACACTCATACATATACACACACACTTACACACGCACACACACGCACACGCACACACTCTCCACCTCTCGACTCCTATCCATTAGTCGCCTCTTAAGACAGGCAGGGCCTTCTTGCCACGGACGTATACCTATCTCTGCGAGCCGAACGGACACACACACACACACACTTGCACACATACACACACACACATACACGCTTCACCTCTCGACTCCTACCCATTAGTCGCTCCTTACAGCTAGCATGGCCTTCCTGCCACGGACGTATTCTTATCTCTGCGAGCCGAAGGGATACACACACACATACACACACACATACACACACACATACACACACACATACACACACATACTCACACACGCACGCACACACGCACACACACATACACTCACACACACACAAACACGCACACACGCACACACACATACATTCTTCACCTCTCGACTCCTACCTATTAGTCGCCTCTTACGATAGGCAGGGCCTTCTTGCCTCGGTCGTGCTCTTATCTCTGCAAGCCGAACGGACACACACACACATACACACACCCTCTCACACGCACACACACGCACATACGCACACACATATACACTCTTCACCACTCGACTCCTACCCATTAGTCGCCTCTTACGACAGGCAGGGCCTTCTTGCCACGGCCGTGTTCTTATGCCGACTGGACACACACACTCACACACACAAATACACACACACACTCACACACGCACACACACGCACACACGCACACTCACACACACATACACTCTTCACCTCTCGACTCCTACCCATTAGTCGCCTCTTACGACAGGCAGGGCCTTCTTGCCACGGCCGTGTTCTTATCTCTGCGAGCCGACTGGACACACACACACTCACACACACAAATACACACACACACTCACACACGCACACACACGCACACTCACATAAACTTACTCACTCACTCACTTATCTCTGCAAGCCGAACGGACACATACACACTCACACACACACAAGCACGCACACACGCACACACACGCATACACACAAAAACACTTTTCACCTCTCGACTCCTACCAATTAGTCGCCACTTACGACAGGCAGGGCATTCTTGCCTCGGCCGTATTCTTATCTCTGCAAGCCGAACGGACACATACACACTCACACACACGCACGCACACACGCACACACACGCACACACACACAAATACACTCTTCACCTCTCGACTCCTACCCATAAGTCGCCTCTTACGACAGGCATGGCCTTCTTGCCTCGGCCCTATTCTAATCTCTGCGAGCCGAATGGACACACACAAACATACACACACACACTTACACACGCAAAAACACACACACACCCACACACGCACACACTCACGTACCCTTTTCACCTCTCGACTCCTACCCATTAGTCGCCTCTTACGACAGGCAGGGACTTCTTGCCACGGCCGTGTTCTCATCTCTGCAAGCCAAACTAACACACACACATACTCACACACGCACACACACGCACACACACACGCCGCACACACACGCACACACACACGCACACACGCACACACACACATACACTCTTGACCTCTCGACTCCTACTTATTAGTTGACCCTTACAAGAGGCAGGGACTTCTGGCCTCGGCCGTATTCTTATCTCTGCAAGCCAAACGGACACACACACATACACACACACTCACACACGCCCACACACGCACACACGCACACACACACACACACACATACACTCTTCACCTCTCGACTCCTACCCATTATTCTCCTCTTACGACAGGCAGGGACTTCTTGCCACGGCCGTGTTCTTATCTCTGCAAGCCGAACGGACACACACACATACTCACACACGCACACACACACGCACACACGCACACACACACATACACTCTTCACCTCTCGACTCCTACCCATTATTCTCCTATTACGACAGGCAGGGACTTCTTGCCACGGCCGTGTTCTTATCTCTGCAAGCCGAACGGACACACACACACACACGCACACACACACACGCACACGCACACACTCTCCACCGCTCGACTCCTACCCATTAGTCGTTTCTTACATCAGGCAGGGCCTTCTTGCCTCGGCCGTATTCTTATCTCTGCAAGCCAAACGGACACACACACACACACACACACACAAATACACACACATACTCACACACGCACAAACACACGCACACACACAAAGACACATACACTCTTCACCTCTCGACTCCTATTCATTAGTCGCCTCTTACGACAGGCAGGGACTTCTTGCCACGGCCGTGTTCTTATCTCTGCGAGCCGACCGGGCACACACACACTGACACACACACATTCACACACACACTCACACACGTACGCACACACGCAAACACACACATACACTCTTCACCTCTCGACTCCTACCCATTATTCTCCTCTTACGACAGGCAGGGACTTCTTGCCACGGCCGTGTTCTTATCTCTGCAAGCCGAACGGACACACACACACGCACACACAAGCACACGCACACAGGCACACACGCACACACGCACACGTACACGCACACGCACACACTCTCCACCTCTCGACTCTTATCCATTAGTCGCCTCTTAAGACAGGCAGGGCCTTCTTGCCTCGGCCGTATTCATATCTCTGCAAGCCAAACGGACACACACACACAAATACACACACATACTCACACACGCACAAACACACGCACACACACAAAGACACATACACTCTTCACCTCTCGACTCCTATTCATTAGTCGCCTCTTACGAGAGGCAGGGTTTTCTTGCTACGGCCGTGTTCTTATCTCTGCGAGCCGACCGGACACACACACTGACACACACACACATTCACACACACACTCACACACGTACGCACACACGCACACACACACATACACTCTTCACCTCTCGACTCCTACCCATTATTCTCCTCTTACGACAGGCATGGACTTCTTGCCACGGCCGTGTTCTTATCTCTGCATGCCGAACGGACACACACACACACGCACACACACACACGCACATGCACACGCACACGCACACGCACACACTCTTCACCTCTCGACTCCTACCCATTATTCTCCTCTTACGACAGGCAGGGACTACTTGCCACGGCCGTGTTCTTATCTCTGCAAGCCGAACGGACACACACATACACACACACTCACACACACACGCACACACGCACGCACACACGCACACACACATACACTCACACACACAAACACGCACATACGCACACACACATACATTCTTCACCTCTCGACTCCTACCTATTAATCGTCTCTCACGACAGGCAGGGTCTTCTTGCCTCGGCCGTATTCTTATCTCTGCAAGCCGAACGGACACACACACATACACACACGCTTACACACGCACACACACACGCACACACGCACACACACATACACTCTTTACCTCTCGACTCCTACCCATTAGTCGCTTCTTACAACAGGCAGGGCCTTCTTGCTACTGCCATGTTCTTATCTCTGCAAGCCGAACGGACACACACATACACACACACTCACACACACACGCACACACACACTCACACAGACACGCACACACACACACACTCACACACACACACACATACACTCTTAACCTCTCGACTCCTACCCATTAGTCGCCTCTTACGACATTCAGGGACTTCTTGCCACGGACGTATTCATATCTCTGCAAGCCGAACGGACACACACACTTATACACACACACTCACACACGCACAAACACACACACGCACACACGCACACACACATACACTCTTGACCTCTCGACTCCTACTTATTAGTTGACCCTTACAAGAGGCAGGGACTTCTGGCCTCGGCCGTATTCTTATCTCTGCAGGCCAAACGGACACACACACACACACACACACACACACATACACTCTTCACCTCTCGACTCCTACCCATTATTCTCCTCTTACGACAGGCAGGGACTTCTTGCCACGGCCGTGTTCTTATCTCTGCAAGCCGAACGGACACACACACATACTCACACACGCACACACACACGCACACACGCACACACACACATACACTCTTCACCTCTCGACTCCTACCCATTATTCTCCTATTACGACAGGCAGGGACTTCTTGCCACGGCCGTGTTCTTATCTCTGCAAGCCGAACGGACACACACACACACGCACACACACACACGCACACGCACACACTCTCCACCGCTCGACTCCTACCCATTAGTCGTTTCTTACGACAGGCAGGGCCTTCTTGCCTCGGCCGTATTCTTATCTCTGCAAGCCAAACGGACACACACACACACACAAATACACACACACATACTCACACACGCACAAACACACGCACACACACAAAGACACATACACTCTTCACCTCTCGACTCCTATTCATTAGTCGCCTCTTACGACAGGCAGGGACTTCTTGCCACGGCCGTGTTCTTATCTCTGCGAGCCGACCGGGCACACACACACTGACACACACACATTCACACACACACTCACACACGTACGCACACACGCAAACACACACATACACTCTTCACCTCTCGACTCCTACCCATTATTCTCCTCTTACGACAGGCAGGGACTTCTTGCCACGGCCGTGTTCTTATCTCTGCAAGCCGAACGGACACACACACACGCACACACAAACACACGCACACAGGCACACACGCACACACGCACACGTACACGCACACGCACACACTCTCCACCTCTCGACTCTTATCCATTAGTCGCCTCTTAAGACAGGCAGGGCCTTCTTGCCTCGGCCGTATTCATATCTCTGCAAGCCAAACGGACACACACACACAAATACACACACATACTCACACACGCACAAACACACGCACACACACAAAGACACATACACTCTTCACCTCTCGACTCCTATTCATTAGTCGCCTCTTACGAGAGGCAGGGACTTCTTGCTACGGCCGTGTTCTTATCTCTGCGAGCAGACCGGACACACACACTGACACACACACACATTCACACACACACTCACACACGTACGCACACACGCACACACACACACACATACACTCTTCACCTCTCGACTCCTACCCATTATTCTCCTCTTACGACAGGCAGGGACTTCTTGCCACGGCCGTGTTCTTATCTCTGCAAGCCGAACGGACACACACACACGCACACACAAACACACGCACACAGGCACACACGCACACACGCACACGTACACGCACACGCACACACTCTCCACCTCTCGACTCTTATCCATTAGTCGCCTCTTAAGACAGGCAGGGCCTTCTTGCCTCGGCCGTATTCATATCTCTGCAAGCCAAATGGACACACACACACAAATACACACACATACTCACACACGCACAAACACACGCACACACACAAAGACACATACACTCTTCACCTCTCGACTCCTATTCATTAGTCGCCTCTTACGAGAGGCAGGGACTTCTTGCTACGGCCGTGTTCTTATCTCTGCGAGCAGACCGGACACACACACTGACACACACACACATTCACACACACACTCACACACGTACGCACACACGCAAACACACACATACACTCTTCACCTCTCGACTCCTACCCATTATTCTCCTCTTACGACAGGCATGGACTTCTTGCCACGGCCGTGTTCTTATCTCTGCATGCCGAACGGACACACACACACACGCACACACACACACGCACACGCACACGCACACGCACACACTCTTCACCTCTCGACTCCTACCCATTATTCTCCTCTTACGACAGGCAGGGACTACTTGCCACGACCGTGTTCTTATCTCTGCAAGCCGAACGGACACACACATACACACACACTCACACACACACGCACACACGCACGCACACACGCACACACACATACACTCACACAAACAAACACGCACATACGCACACACACATACATTCTTCACCTCTCGACTCCTACCTATTAATCGTCTCTCACGACAGGCAGGGTCTTCTTGCCTCGGCCGTATTCTTATCTCTGCAAGCCGAACGGACACACACATACACACACGCTTACACACGCACACACACGCACACACGCACACACACATACACTCTTTACCTCTCGACTCCTACCCATTAGTCGCTTCTTACAACAGGCAGGGCCTTCTTGCTACTGCCATGTTCTTATCTCTGCAAGCCGAACGGACACACACATACACACACACTCACACACACACACGCACACACACACTCACACAGACACGCACACACACACACACTCACACACACACACACATACACTCTTAACCTCTCGACTCCTACCCATTAGTCGCCTCTTACGACATTCAGGGACTTCTTGCCACGGACGTATTCATATCTCTGCAAGCCGAACGGACACACACACTTATACACACACAGTCACACACGCACAAACACACACACGCACACACGCACACACACATACACTCTTCACCTCTCGACTCCTACCTTTTAGTCGCCTCTTACGATAAGCAGGGCCTTCTTGCCGCGGTCGTGTTCTCATCTCTGCAAGCCAAACTAACACACACACATACTCACACACGCACACACACGCACACACACACGCACACACGCACACACACACATACACTCTTGACCTCTCGACTCCTACTTATTAGTTGACCCTTACAAGAGGCAGGGACTTCTGGCCTCGGCCGTATTCTTATCTCTGCAAGCCAAACGGACACACACACACACACACACACACACATACACTCTTCACCTCTCGACTCCTACCCATTATTCTCCTCTTACGACAGGCAGGGACTTCTTGCCACGGCCGTGTTCTTATCTCTGCAAGCCGAACGGACACACACACATACTCACACACGCACACACACACGCACACACGCACACACACACATACACTCTTCACCTCTCGACTCCTACCCATTATTCTCCTATTACGACAGGCAGGGACTTCTTGCCACGGCCGTGTTCTTATCTCTGCAAGCCGAACGGACACACACACACACGCACACACACACACGCACACGCACACACTCTCCACCGCTCGACTCCTACCCATTAGTCGTTTCTTACGACAGGCAGGGCCTTCTTGCCTCGGCCGTATTCTTATCTCTGCAAGCCAAACGGACACACACACACACACAAATACACACACACATACTCACACACGCACAAACACACGCACACACACAAAGACACATACACTCTTCACCTCTCGACTCCTATTCATTAGTCGCCTCTTACGACAGGCAGGGACTTCTTGCCACGGCCGTGTTCTTATCTCTGCGAGCCGACCGGGCACACACACACTGACACACACACATTCACACACACACTCACACACGTACGCACACACGCAAACACACACATACACTCTTTACCTCTCGACTCCTACCCATTATTCTCCTCTTACGACAGGCAGGGACTTCTTGCCACGGCCGTGTTCTTATCTCTGCAAGCCGAACGGACACACACACACACGCACACACAAACACACGCACACAGGCACACACGCACACACGCACACGTACACGCACACGCACACACTCTCCACCTCTCGACTCTTATCCATTAGTCGCCTCTTAAGACAGGCAGGGCCTTCTTGCCTCGGCCGTATTCATATCTCTGCAAGCCAAACGGACACACACACAAATACACACACATACTCACACACGCACAAACACACGCACACACACAAAGACACATACACTCTTCACCTCTCGACTCCTATTCATTAGTCGCCTCTTACGAGAGGCAGGGACTTCTTGCTACGGCCGTGTTCTTATCTCTGCGAGCAGACCGGACACACACACTGACACACACACACATTCACACACACACTCACACACGTACGCACACACGCACACACACACACATACACTCTTCACCTCTCGACTCCTACCCATTATTCTCCTCTTACGACAGGCATGGATTTCTTGCCACGGCCGTGTTCTTATCTCTGCATGCCGAACGGACACACACACACACGCACACACACACACGCACACGCACACGCACACGCACACGCACACACTCTTCACCTCTCGACTCCTACCCATTATTCTCCTCTTACGACAGGCAGGGACTACTTGCCACGACCGTGTTCTTATCTCTGCAAGCCGAACGGACACACACATACACACACACTCACACACACACGCACACACGCACGCACACACGCACACACACATACACTCACACAAACAAACACGCACATACGCACACACACATACATTCTTCACCTCTCGACTCCTACCTATTAATCGTCTCTCACGACAGGCAGGGTCTTCTTGCCTCGGCCGTATTCTTATCTCTGCAAGCCGAACGGACACACACACATACACACACGCTTACACACGCACACACACGCACACACGCACACACACATACACTCTTTACCTCTCGACTCCTACCCATTAGTCGCTTCTTACAACAGGCAGGGCCTTCTTGCTACTGCCATGTTCTTATCTCTGCAAGCCAAACGGACACACACATACACACACACTCACACACACACGCACACACACACACACTCACACACACACACACATACACTCTTAACCTCTCGACTCCTACCCATTAGTCGCCTCTTACGACATTCAGGGACTTCTTGCCACGGACGTATTCTTATCTCTGCAAGCCGAACGGACACACACACATACTCACACACGCACACACACGCACACACGCACACTCACACACACATACACTCTTCACCTCTCGACTCCTACCCATTAGTCGCCTCTTACGACAAGCAGGGCCTTCTTGCCACGGCGGTGTTCTTATCTCTGCAAGCCGAACGGACACACACACACGCACACACAAACACACGCACACAGGCATACACGCACACACGCACACGCACACGCACACACTCTCCACCTCTCGACTCCTATCCATTAGTCGCCTCTTAAGACAGGCAGGGCCTTCTTGCCACAGACGTATTCCTATCTCTGCGAGCCGAACGGACACACACACACACTTGCACACACACACACACACACACACACACACACACACATACACGCTTTACCTCTCGACTCCTACCAATTAGTCGCTCCTTACAGCAAGCATGGCCTTCTTGTCACGGATATATTCTTATCTCTGCGAGCCTAAGGTATACACACACACATACACACACACACATACTCACACACACACGCACACACGCACACACACACACACATACACTCTTCACCTCTCGACTCCTACCTATTAGTCGCCTCTTACGATAGGCAGGGCCTTCTTGCCTCGGTCGTGCTCTTATCTCTGCAAGCCGAACTAACACACACACATACTCACACACGCACACACACGCACACACGCATACACACATACACTCTTCACCTCTCGACTCCCACTTATTAGTCGCCCCTTACAAGAGGCAGGGCCTTCTTGCCTCGGCCGTATTCTTATCTCTGCAAGCCAAACAGACACACACACATACACACACACGCACACACACGCACACACGCACACACACACACACACATACACTCTTCACCTCTCGACTCCTACCCATTATTCTCCTCTTACGACAGGCAGGGACTTCTTGCCACGGCCGTGTTCTTATCTCTGCAAGACGAACGGACACACACACACATACTCACACACGCACACACGCACGCACGCACGCACACACACATACACTCACACACACACAAACACGCACACACGCACACACACATACATTCTTCAACTCTCGACTCCGACCTATTAGTCGCCTCTTACGACAGGCAGGGCCTTCTTGCCTTGGCCGTGTTCTTATCTCTGCAATCTGAACGGACACACACACATACTCACACACGCACACACACACGCACACACGCACACACATACATACACTCTTCACCTCTCGACTCCTACCTATTAGCCGCCTCTTACGATAGGCAGGGCCTCATTGGCTCGGTCGTGTTCTTATTTCTGCAAGCCGAACTAACACACACACATACTCACACACGCACACACGCATGCACACACGCACACACACATACACTCACACACACAAACACGCACACACGCACACACACATCGATTCTTCACCTCTCGACTCCTACCTATTAGTCGGCTCTTACGACAGGCAGGGCCTTCTTGCCTTGGCCGTGTTCTTATCTCTGCAAGCCGAACGGACACACACACATACTCACACACGCACACACACACGCACACACGCACACACACACATACACTCTTCACCTCTCGACTCCTACTTATTAGTCGCCCATTACAAGAGGCAGGGCCTTCTTGCCTCGGCCGTATTCTTATCTCTGCAAGCCAAACAGACACACACACACATACACACACACACACTTACACACGCACACACACGCACACGCACACGCACACACTCTCCACCTCTCGACTCCTATCCATTAGTCGCCTCTTAAGACAGGCAGGGCCTTCTTGCCACGGACGTATACCTATCTCTGCGAGCCGAACGGACACACACACACACACACTTGCACACATACACACACACACACATACACGCTTCACCTCTCGACTCCTACCCATTAGTCGCTCCTTACAGCAAGCATGGCCTTCCTGCCACGGACGTATTCTTATCTCTGCGAGCCGAAGGGATACACACACACATACACACACATACACACACACATACACACACATACTCACACACGCACGCACACACGCACACACACATACACTCACACACACACAAACACGCACACACGCACACACACACATACATTCTTCACCTCTCGACTCCTACCTATTAGTCGCCTCTTACGATAGGCAGGGCCTTCTTGCCTCGGTCGTGCTCTTATCTCTGCAAGCCGAACGGACACACACACACATACACACACCCTCTCACACGCACACACACGCACATACGCACACACATATACACTCTTCACCACTCGACTCCTACCCATTAGTCGCCTCTTACGACAGGCAGGGCCTTCTTGCCACGGCCGTGTTCTTATGCCGACTGGACACACACACTCACACACACAAATACACACACACACACTCACACACGCACACACACGCACACACGCACACTCACACACACATACACTCTTCACCTCTCGACTCCTACCCATTAGTCGCCTCTTACGACAGGCAGGGCCTTCTTGCCACGGCCGTGTTCTTATCTCTGCGAGCCGACTGGACACACACACACTCACACACACAAATACACACACACACTCACACACGCACACACACGCACACTCACATACACTTACTCACTCACTCACTTATCTCTGCAAGCCGAACGGACACATACACACTCACACACACACAAGCACGCACACACGCACACACACGCATACACACAAAAACACTTTTCACCTCTCGACTCCTACCAATTAGTCGCCACTTACGACAGGCAGGGCATTCTTGCCTCGGCCGTATTCTTATCTCTGCAAGCCGAACGGACACATACACACTCACACACACGCACGCACACACGCACACACACGCACACACACACACAAATACACTCTTCACCTCTCGACTCCTACCCATAAGTCGCCTCTTACGACAGGCATGGCCTTCTTGCCTCGGCCCTATTCTAATCTCTGCGAGCCGAATGGACACACACAAACATACACACACACACTTACACACGCAAAAACACACACACACCCACACACGCACACACTCACGTACCCTTTTCACCTCTCGACTCCTACCCATTAGTCGCCTCTTACGACAGGCAGGGACTTCTTGCCACGGCCGTGTTCTTATCTCTGTAAGCCGAACGGACACACACACACATGCACACACAAACACACGCACACAGGCACACACGCACACACGCACACACGCACACGCACACATTCTTTACCTCTCGATTCCTATCCATTGGTCGCCTCTTAAGACAGGCAGGGCCTTCTTGCCTCGGCCGTATTCTTATCTCTGCAAGCCAAACGGACACACACACACATACACACACATACTCACACACGCACAAACACACGCACACACACAAAGACACATAAACTCTTCACCTCTAGACTCCTATTCATTAGTCGCCTCTTACGACAGGCAGGGACTTCTTGCCACGGCCATGTTCTCATCTCTGCGAGCCGAACGGACACACACACACTCACACACACACAGGCACACACGCACACACACACGCACACACGCACACACACACAAATACACTCTTCACCTCTCGACTTCTACCCATTAGTCGCATCTTACGACAGGCACGGACTTATTGCCTCGGCCGTATTCTAATCTCTGCGAGCCGAATGGACACACACAAACATACACACACACACTTACACACGCAAAAACACACACACACACCCACACACGCACACACTCACGTACCCTTTTCACCTCTCGACTCCTACCCATTAGTCGCCTCTTACGACAGGCAGGGACTTCTTGCCACGGCCGTGTTCTTATCTCTGTAAGCCGAACGGACACACACACACATGCACACACAAACACACGCACACAGGCACACACGCACACACGCACACACGCACACGCACACATTCTTTACCTCTCGATTCCTATCCATTGGTCGCCTCTTCAGACAGGCAGGGCCTTCTTGCCTCGGCCGTATTCTTATCTCTGCAAGCCAAACGGACACACACACACATACACACACATACTCACACACGCACAAACACACGCACACACACAAAGACACATAAACTCTTCACCTCTAGACTCCTATTCATTAGTCGCCTCTTACGACAGGCAGGGACTTTTTGCCACGGCCGTGTTCTTATCTCTGCAAGCCGAACGGACACACACACGCACACACACACACGCACACGCAAACGCACACGCACACACTCTTCACCTCTCGACTCCTACCCATTATTCTCCTCTTACGACAGGCAGGGACTTCTTGCCACGGCCGTGTTCTTATCTCTGCAAGCCGAACGGACACACACATACACACACACTCACACACTCACACGCACACACGCACGCACACATGCACACACACATACACTCACACACACACAAACACGCACATACGCACACACACAAACATTCTTCACCTCTCGACTCCTACCTATTAGTCGTCTCTCACGACAGGCAGGGCCTTTTGCCTCGGCCTAATTCTTATCTCTGCAAGCCGAACGGACACACACACATACTCACACACGCACACACACACGCACACACGCACCGACACACATACACTCTTCACCTCTCGACTCCTACTTATTAGTCGCCCACTCTTCACCTCTCGACTCCTACCCATTATTCTCCTCTTACGACAGGCAGGGACTTCTTGCCACGGCCGTGTTCTTATCTCTGCAAGCCGAACGGACACACACATACACACACACACACACGCACACACGCACGCACACATGCACACACACATACACTCACACACACACAAACACGCACATACGCACACACACATACATTCTTCACCTCTCGACTCCTACCTATTAGTCGTCTCTCACGACAGGCAGGGCCTTCTTGCCTTGGCCGTGTTCTTATCACTGCAAGCCGAACGGACACACACACATACTCACACACGCACACACACACGCACACACGCACACAAACATACACTCTTTATCTCTCGACTCCTACCTATTAGTCGCCTCTTACGATAGACAGGGCCTTGTTGCCTCGGTCGTGTTCTTATTTCTGCAAGCCAAACTAACACACACACATACTCACACACGCACACACACATACACTTTTCACCTCTCGACTCCTACTTATTAGTCGCCCACTCTTCGCCTCTCGACTCCTATCCATTAGTCGCCCCGTACGATTTGCATCGCTTTCTTGCCACGGCTGTTTTCTTATCTCTGCAAGCTGAAGGGACACACACACATACATACACACACACTCACAAACACACACACACACACACACGCACGCACACACGCACACACACATACACTCACACACACACAAACACGCCCACACGCACACACACATACATTCTTCACCTCTCGACTCCTACCTATTAGTCGCCTCTTACGATAGGCAGGGCCTTCTTGCCTTGGCCGTGTTCTTATCACTGCAAGCCGAACGGACACACACACACATACTCACACACGCACACACACACGCACACACGCACACAAACATACACTCTTCACCTCTCGACTTCTACCTATTAGTCGCCTCTTACGATAGGCAGGGCCTTCTTGCCTCAGTCGTGTTCTTATTTCTGCAAGCCGAACTAACACACACACATACTCACACACGCACACACACACGCACACACGCACACACACACATACACTCTTCACCTCTCGACTCCTACCAATTAGTCGCCTCTTACGATAGGCAGGGCCTTCTTGCCTTGGCCGTGTTCTTATCACTGCAAGCCGAACGGACACACACACATACTCACACACGCACACATACACGCACACACGCACACAAACATACACTCTTCACCTTTCGACTCCTACCTATTAGTCGCCTCTTACGATAGGCAGGGCCTTCTTGCCTCGGTCGTGTTCTTATTTCTGCAAGCCGAACTAACACACACACATACTCACACACGCACACACACACGCACACACGCACACACACACATACACTCTTCACCTCTCGACTCCTACTTATTACTTGCCTCTTACGACAGGCAGGGCCTTCTTGCCACGGCTGTGTTCTTATCTCTGCGAGCCGACCGCACACACTCACACTCACACACTCACATACACACACACATAAACACGCACGCACACGTACACGCACACACTCTCCATCTCTCGACTCCTATCCATTAGTCGCCTCTTACGACAGGCAGGGCCTTCTTGCTACGGACGTGTTCTTATCTCTGCGTGCCAAACGGACACACACACACACACACACTCGCACACACACATACACACACATACACGCTTCACCTCTCGACTCCTACCCATTAGTCGCCTCTTACGACATTCAGGGACTTCTTGCCACGGCCGTGTTCTTATCTCTGCGAGCCGAACGGACACACACACACTCACACAAACACACGCACACACGCACACACGCACACACACGCACCCACACACACGCACACGCACACGCACACACTCTCCACCTCTCGACTCCTACCTTTTAGTCGCCTCTTACGAGAGGCAGGGCCTTCTTGCCCCGGCCGTATTCATATCTCTGCAAGCCGAACGGACACACACACTTATATACACACACTCACACACGCACAAACACACACACACACACACACGCACACACACATACACTCTTCACCTCTCGACTCCTACCTTTTAGTCGCCTCTTACGATAAGCAGGGCCTTCTTGCCGCGGTCGTGTTCTCATCTCTGCAAGCCAAACTAACACACACACACACTCACACACGCCCACACACGCACACACGCACACACACATACACACACATACACGCTTCACCTCTCGACTCCTACCCATTAGTCGCCTCTTACGACATTCAGGGACTTCTTGCCACGGCCGTGTTCTTATCTCTGCGAGCCGAACGGACACACACAGACTCACACAAACACACGCACACACGCACACACACGCACCCACACACACGCACACGCACACGCACACACTCTCCACCTCTCGACTCCTATCCATTAGCCGCCTCTTAAGACAGGCAGGGCCTTCTTGCCACGGCCGTAATCCTATCTCTGCGAGCCGAGCGGACAAACACACACACTCACACACACACACACACATACACTCTTCACCTCTCGACCCCTACCTTTTAGTCGCCTCTTACGAGAGGCAGGGCCTTCTTGCCCCGGCCGTATTCATATCTCTGCAAGCCGAACGGACACACACACTTATACACACACACTCACACACGTACAAACACACATACACGCACACACGCACACACACATACACTCTTCACCTATCGACTACTACCAATTAGTCGCTCCTTACAGCAAGCATGGCCTTTTTGCCACGGCCGTATTCTTATCTCTGCAAGCCGAACGGACACACACACATACTCACACACGCACACACACACGCACACACGCACACACACACATACACTCTTCACCTCTCGGCTCCTACTTATTACTCGCCTCTTACGACAGGCAGGGCCTTCTTGCCACGGCTGTGTTCTTATCTCTGCGAGCCGACCGCACACACACACACTCACACACTCACATACACACACACTTAAACACGCACGCACACGTACACGCACACACTCTCCACCTCTCGACTCCTATCCATTAGTCGCCTCTTACGACAGGCAGGGCCTTCTTGCTACGGACGTGTTCTTATCTCTGCGGGCCAAACGGACACACACACACACACTCGCACACACACATACACACACATACACGCTTTACCTCTCGACTCCTACCCATTAGTCGCCTCTTACGACATTCAGGGACTTCTTGCCACGGCCGTGTTCTTATCTCTGCGAGCCGAACGGACACACATACACTCACACACACACACGCACACACGCACACACACGCACCCACACACACGCACACGCACACGCACACACTCTCCATCTCTCGACTAATATCCATTAGCCGCCTCTTAAGACAGGCAGGGCCTTCTTACCACGGCCGTAATCTTATCTCTGCGAGCCGAGCGGACAAAGACACACACTCACACACACACACATACACTCTTCACCTCTCGACCCCTACCTTTTAGTCGCCTCTTACGATAAGCAGGGCCTTCTTGCCGCGGTCGTGTTCTCATCTCTGCAAGCCAAACTAACACACACACATACTCACACACGCACACACACACATACACTCTTGACCTCTCGACTCCTACTTATTAGTTGACCCTTACAAGAGGCAGGGCCTTCTGGCCTCGGCCGTATTCTTATCTCTGCAAGCCAAACGGACACACACACATACACACACACTCACACACGCCCACACACGCACACACGCACACACACACACATACACTCTTCACCTCTCGACTCCTACCCATTATTCTCCTCTTACGACAGGCAGGGACTTCTTGCCACGGCCGTGTTCTTATCTCTGCAAGCCGAACGGACACACACACATACTCACACACGCACACACACACGCACACACGCACACACACACATACACTCTTCACCTCTCGACTCCTACCCATTATTCTCCTATTACGACAGGCAGGGACTTCTTGCCACGGCCGTGTTCTTATCTCTGCAAGCCGAACGGACACACACACACACGCACACACACACACGCACACGCACACACTCTCCACCGCTCGACTCCTACCCATTAGTCGTTTCTTACGACAGGCAGGGCCTTCTTGCCTCGGCCGTATTCTTATCTCTGCAAGCCAAACGGACACACACACACACACACAAACACACACACATACTCACACACGCACAAACACACGCACACACACACAAAGACACATACACTCTTCACCTCTCGACTCCTATTCATTAGTCGCCTCTTATGACAGGCAGGGACTTCTTGCCACGGCCGTGTTCTTATCTCTGCAAGCCGAACGGACACACACACACACGCACACACAAACACACGCACACAGGCACAAACGCACACACGCAAACGCACACGCACACGCACACACTCTCCACCTCTCGATTCCTATCCATTAGTCGCCTCTTAAGACAGGCAGGGCCTTCTTGCCACGGACGTATTTTTATCTCTGCGAGCCGAACGGACACACACACACACGCACAGACAAACACACGCACACAGGCACACACGCACACACGCACACGTACACGCACACGCACACACTCTCCACCTCTCGACTCCTATCCATTAGTCGCCTCTTAAGACAGGCAGGGCCTTCTTGCCTCGGCCGTATTCTTATCTCTGCAAGCCAAACGGACACACACACATACACACACACTCACACACGCCCACACACGCACACACGCACACACACACACACATACACTCTTCACCTCTCGACTCCTACCCATTATTCTCCTCTTACGACAGGCAGGGACTTCTTGCCACGGCCGTGTTCTTATCTCTGCAAGCCGAACAGACACACACACATACTCACACACGCACACACACACGCACACACGCACACACACACATACACTCTTCACCTCTCGACTCCTACCCATTATTCTCCTATTACGACAGGCAGGGACTTCTTGCCACGGCCGTGTTCTTATCTCTGCAAGCCGAACGGACACACACACACGCACACACACACACGCACACGCACACACTCTCCACCGCTCGACTCCTACCCATTAGTCGTTTCTTACGACAGGCAGGGCCTTCTTGCCTCGGCCGTATTCTTATCTCTGCAAGCCAAACGGACACGCACACACACACACAAACACACACACATACTCACACACGCACAAACACACGCACACACACAAAGACACATACACTCTTCACCTCTCGACTCCTATTCATTAGTCGCCTCTTACGACAGGCAGGGACTTCTTGCCACGGCCGTGTTCTTATCTCTGCAAGCCGAACGGACACACACACACACGCACACACAAACACACGCACACAGGCACAAACGCACACACGCAAACGCACACGCACACGCACACACTCTCCACCTCTCGATTCCTATCCATTAGTCGCCTCTTAAGACAGGCAGGGCCTTCTTGCCACGGACGTATTTTTATCTCTGCGAGCCGAACGGACACACACACACACGCACAGACAAACACACGCACACAGGCACACACGCACACACGCACACGTACACGCACACGCACACACTCTCCACCTCTCGACTCCTATCCATTAGTCGCCTCTTAAGACAGGCAGGGCCTTCTTGCCTCGGCCGTATTCTTATCTCTGCAAGCCAAACGGACACACACACATACACACACACACACTCACACACACAAGCACGCACACACGCACACACACGCACACACACAAATACACTTTTCACCCCTCGACTCCTACCCATTAGTCGCCTCTTACGACAGGCATGGCCTTCTTGCCTCGGCCGTATTCTTATCTCTGCGAACCGAATGGACACACACATACATACACACATACATTTACACACGCACAAACACACACACACCTACACACGCACACACACATACACATACACTATTCACCTCTCGACTCCTACCTATTAGTCGCCCCTTACAAGAGGCAGGGCCTTCTTGCCTCGGCCGTATTCTAATCTTTGCGAACCGAATGGACACACACATACATACAAACACATATTTACACACGCACAAACACACACACACCCACACACGCACACACACATACACATACACTCTTAACCTCTCGACTCCTACCCATTAGTCGCCTCTTACGACATTCAGGGACTTCTTGCCACGGACGTATTCTTATCTCTGCAAGCCGAACGGACACACACACATACTCACACACGCACACACACACGCACACACGTACACACACACATACACTCTTCACCTCTCGACTCCTACCCATTAGTCGCCTCTTACGACAGGCAGGGCCTTCTTGCCACGGCCGTGTTCTCATTTCAGCGAGCCGACCGGACACACACACACGCACACACAAACACACGCACACAGGCACAAACGCACACACGCAATCGCACACGCACACGCACACACTCTCCACCTCTCGACTCCTATCCATTAGTCGTCTCTTAAGACAGGCAGGGCCTTCTTGCAACGAACGCATTCTTATCTCTGCGAGCCGAACGGACACACACACACACACTCACACACAAACACACACACGCAAGCACAAATACACTATTCACCTCTCGACTTCTACCCATTATTCTCCTCTTACGACAGGCCTTCTTGCCACGGCCGTGTTCTTATCTCTGCAAGCCGAACGGACACACACACACACGCACACACAAACACACGCACGCAAGCACAAATACACTATTCACCTCTCGACTTCTACCCATTATTCTCCTCTTACGACAGGCCTTCTTGCCTCGGCCGTATTCTTATCTCTGCAAGCCAAACGGACACACACACACATACACACAGACACATACACTCTTCACCTCTCGACTCCTACCCATTAGTCACCTCTTACGACAGGCATGGCCTTCTTGAAACCGCTGATTTCTTATCTCTGCGAGCCAAAGGGACACACATACACATACACACACACACACACGCACACACGCACGCACACATACACTCTTCACCTCTCGACTCCTACCTATTAGTCGCCCCTTACAAGAGGCAGGGCCTTCTTGCCTCGGCCGTATTCTTATCTCTGCAAGCCAAACGGACACACACACACATACTCACACACGCACACACACACACGCACACACGCATACACACATACACTCTTCACCTCTCGTCTCCTACCTATTAGTCGCCCCTTACAAAAGGCAGGGTCTTCTTGCCTTGGCCGTATTCTTATATCTGCAATCCAAACGGACACACAAACATACACACACACTCACACACGCACACACACGCACACACGCACACACACACATATACACTCTTCAGCACTCGACTCCTACCCATTAGTCGCCTCTGACGACAGGCAGGGCCTTCTTGCCACGGCCGTGTTCTTATCTCTGCGAGCCTACTGGACACACACACACTCACACACACAAATACACACACACACTCACACACCACACACACGCACACACGCACACACACACATACACTCTTCACCTCTCGACTCCTACCTATTACTCGCCCCTTACGACAGGTAGGGCCTTCTTGCCTCGGCTGTATTCTTATCTCTGCAGGCCGAACGGACACACATACATACACACACACTCACACACGCACACACACACACACCCTCACACACACACACACACGCACACACACACATACACTCTTCACCTTTCGACTCCTACCCATTAGTCGCCTCCTACGACAGATAGGGCCTTCTTGCCACGGCCGTATTCTTATCTCTGCGAGCCGAACGGACACACACACACACACTCACACACGCACAGACGCACACACACACATACACTCTTCACCTCTCGACTCCTACCCATTAGTCGTCTCTTAAGACAGGCAGGGCCTTTTTGCCACGGCCGTGTTTTTATCTCTGCGAGCCATACAGACACACACACACACACTCACACACACACACACACACACCTAAACTCTTCACCTCTTGACTCTTACCTATTACTCGCCCCTTACGACAGGCAGGGACTTCTTGCCTCGGCTGTGTTCTTATCTCTGCAAGCCGAACGGACACACATACATACACCCACACTCACACACGCACACACACATGCACACACACACACATACACTCTTCACCTCTCGACGCCTACCCATTAGTCGTCTCTTACGACAGGCAGGGCCTTTTTGCCACGGCCGTGTTCTTATCTTTGCGAGCCATACAGACACACATACACATTCACACACACACACACCTACACTCTTCACCTCTCGACTCCTACCTATTACTCGCACCTTACGACAGGCAGGGCCTTCTTGCCTCGGCTGTATTCTTACCTATGCAGGCCGAACGGACACACATACATACACACACACTCACACACGCACACACACACACACTCACACACACACGCACACACAGACACACACATACACTCTTCACCTCTCGACTCCTACCCATTAGTCGCCTCTTACGACAGGCAGGGCTTCTTGCCACGGCCGTATTCTTATCTCTGCGAGCCAACGGACACACACACACACTCACACACTCACACACGCACACACGCACACACACACACACATACACTCTTCACCTCTCGACGCCTACCCATTAGTCGTCTCTTACGACAGGCAGGGCCTTTTTGCCACGGCCGTGTTTTCACCTCTGCGAGCCATACAGACACACACACACACACACACTCACAACCACACTCACACACTCACAACCACACACACACACACCTAAACTCTTCTAAACGACAGGCAGGGCCTTCTTGCCACGGCTGTATTCTTATCTCTGCAAGCCGAACGGACACACACACACACATACACTCACACACGCACACACACACACACTCACACACAGGTACACTTTTCAACTCGCGATTCCTACCCATTAGTTGCTCCTTACAGCAGGCATGGCCTTCTTGCCACGGCCGTATTCGTACCTCTGCGAGCAGAAGAGACACGCACACACACACACACACATACACATACACACACACACACACACGCGCGCACACACACACATACACTCTTCACCTCTCGACTCCTACCCATTATTCTCCTCTTACGACAGGCAGAGCCTTTTTGCCACGGCCGTGTTCATATCTCTGCGAGCCGACCGGACACACACACACTGACACACACACACTCACACACACACTCACACACGCACGCACACACGCACACAAACACACACACATACACTCTTCACCTCTCGACTCCTACCCATTAGTCGCCTTTTACGACAGGCATGTCCTTCTTGCCTCGACCGTATTCTAATCTCTGCGAGCCGAACGGACACTTACATACATACACACACACACTTACAAACGCACAAACACACACACACGCACACACACATACACTCTTCACCTCTCGACTCCTACCCATTAATCACCTCTTACGACAGGCATGGCATTCTTGCCACCGCTGTTTTCTTTTCTCTGCGAGCCGAAGGGACACACATACACACACACACACTCACAGACACACACACGCACGCACACACGCACACACACATACACTCACACACACACACACACGCACACACGCACACACACATACACTCTTCACCTCTCGACTCCTACCCATTAGCCGCTAATTACAACAAGCATGGCCTTCTTGTCACGGCCGTATTCTTATCTCTGCAAGCCGAACGGACACACATACATATACACACACACTCACATACGCACAAACACACACACACGCACACACACATACACTCTTCACCTCTCAACTCCTACCCATTAGTCACCTCTTACGACAGGCAAGGCATTCTTGCCACCGCTGTTTTCTTTTCTCTGCGAGCCGAAGGGACACACATACACACACACACTCACAGACACACACACACGCACGCACACACGCACACACACATACACTCACACACACACACGCACACACGCACACACACATACACTCTTCACCTCTCGATTCCTACCTATTAGTCGCCCCTTACAAGAGGCAGGGCCTTCTTGCCTTGGCCGTATTCTTATCTCTGCAAGCCTAACGGACACACACACATACACACACACACACTCACACACGCAAACACACACGCACACACATACACACACACACACATACACTCTTCACCTCTCGACTCCTACCCATTAGTCGCCTCTTACGTCAGGCAGGGCCTTCTTTCCTCGGCCGTGTTCTTATCTCTGCAAGCCGAACGGACACACACACATACTCACACACGCACACACACACGCACACACACATACACTCTTCACCCCTCGACTCCTACCTATTAGTCGCCCCTTACAAGAGGCAGGGCCTTCTTGCCTCGGCCGTATTCTTATCTCTGCAAGCCTAACTGACACACACATACACACACACACACTCACACACGCAAACACACACGCACACACACACACACATACACTCTTCACCTCTCGACTCCTACCCATTAGTCGCCTCTTACATCAGGAAGGGCCTTCTTTCCTCGGCCGTATTCTTATCTCTGTGAGCCGAAGAGACACACACACACACATACACACACACTCACACACACAAGCACGCACACACGCACACACACACGCGCACACACACACACAATTACACTCTTTACCTCTCGACTCCTACTCATTAGTCGCCTCTTACGACAAGCATGGCCTTCTTGCCACCGCTGTTTTCTTATCTCTGCGAGCCAAAGGGACACACACATACACACACACTCACACACACACGCACGCACACATACATTCTTCACCTCTCGACTCCTACCCATTAGTCGCCCATTACGACAGGCATGGCCTTCTTGCCACCGCTGTTTTCTTATCTCTGTGAGCCGAAGGGACACACACATACACACACACTCACACACACACACACACACATACACTTTTCACCTCTCGACTCCTACCCATTAGTCACCTCTTACGACAGGCATGGCCTTCTTGAAACCGCTGATTTCTTATCTCTGCGAGCCGAAGGGACACACATACACATACACACACACTCACACACACACGCACACACGCACGCACACATACACTCTTCACCTCTCGACTCCTACCCATTAGTCGCCCCTTACGACAGGCATGTCCTTCTTGCCACCGCTGTTTTCTTATCTCTGCGAGCCGAAGGGACACACACACAAACATACACACACACACACTCACACACACACACACACACACACACACGAACACACACGCACACACACGCACACACACATACACTCACACACACACACACGCACACACACATACACTCTTCACCTCTCGACTCCTACCTATTAGTCGCCCCTTACAAGAGGCAGGGCCTTCTTGCCTCGGCCCTATTCTTATCTCTGCAAGCCAAACGGACACACACACATACTCACACACGCACACACAAACGCACACACGCATACACACATACACTCTTCACCTCTCGTCTCCTACCTATTAGTCGCCCCTTACAAAAGGCAGGGTCTTCTTGCCTTGGCCGTATTCTTATCTCTGCAATCCAAACGGACACACAAACATACACACACACTCACACACGCACACACACGCACACACGCACACACACACACATATACACTCTTCACCTCTCGACTCCTACCTATTAGTCGCCAGTTACAAGAGGCAGGGCCTTCTTGCCTCGGCCCTATTCTTATGTCTGCAAGCCAAACGGACACACACACATACTCACACACGCACACACACACGCACACACGCATACACACATACACTCTTCACCTCTCGTCTCCTACCTATTAGTCGCCCCTTACAAAAGGCAGGGTCTTCTTGCCTTGGCCGTATTCTTATCTCTGCAATCCAAACGGACACACAAACATACACACACACTCACACACGCACACACACGCACACACGCACACACACACATACACTCTTCACCTCTCGACTCCTACCTATTACTCGCCCCTTACGACAGGCAGGGCCTTCTTGCCTCGGCTGTATTCTTATCTCTGCAGGCCGAACGGACACACATACATACACACACACTCACACACGCACACACACACACACCCTCACACACACACACACACGCACACACACACATACACTCTTCACCTTTCGACTCCTACCCATTAGTCGCCTCCTACGACAGATAGGGCCTTCTTGCCACGGCCGTATTCTTATCTCTGCGAGCCGAACGGACACACACACACACACTCACACACGCACAGACGCACACACACACATACACTCTTCACCTCTCGACTCCTACCCATTAGTCGTCTCTTAAGACAGGCAGGGCCTTTTTGCCACGGCCGTGTTTTTATCTCTGCGAGCCATACAGACACACACACACACTCACACACACACACACACACACCTAAACTCTTCACCTCTCGACTCTTACCTATTACTCGCCCCTTACGACAGGCAGGGACTTCTTGCCTCGGCTGTGTTCTTATCTCTGCAAGCCGAACGGACACACATACATACACCCACACTCACACACGCACACACACATGCACACACACACACACATACACTCTTCACCTCTCGACGCCTACCCATTAGTCGTCTCTTACGACAGGCAGGGCCTTTTTGCCACGGCCGTGTTCTTATCTTTGCGAGCCATACAGACACACATACACATTCACACACACACACACCTACACTCTTCACCTCTCGACTCCTACCTATTACTCGCACCTTACGACAGGCAGGGCCTTCTTGCCTCGGCTGTATTCTTACCTATGCAGGCCGAACGGACACACATACATACACACACACTCACACACGCACACACACACACACTCACACACACACGCACACACAGACACACACATACACTCTTCACCTCTAGACTCCTACCCATTAGTCGCCTCTTACGACAGGCAGGGCTTCTTGCCACGGCCGTATTCTTATCTCTGCGAGCCAACGGACACACACACACACTCACACACGCACACACGCACACACACACACACATACACTCTTCACCTCTCGACGCCTACCCATTAGTCGTCTCTTACGACAGGCAGGGCCTTTTTGCCACCGCCGTGTTTTCACCTCTGCGAGCCATACAGACACACACACACACACACTCACAACCACACACACACACTCACAACCACACACACACACACACCTAAACTCTTCTAAACGACAGGCAGGGCCTTCTTGCCACGGCTGTATTCTTATCTCTGCAAGCCGAACGGACACACACACACATACACTCACACACGCACACACACACACACTCACACACAGGTACACTTTTCAACTCGCGATTCCTACCCATTAGTTGCTCCTTACAGCAGGCATGGCCTTCTTGCCACGGCCGTATTCGTACCTCTGCGAGCAGAAGAGACACGCACACACACACACACACACATACACATACACACACACACACACACGCGCGCACACACACACATACACTCTTCACCTCTCGACTCCTACCCATTATTCTCCTCTTACGACAGGCAGAGCCTTTTTGCCACGGCCGTGTTCATATCTCTGCGAGCCGACCGGACACACACACACTGACACACACACACTCACACACACACTCACACACGCACGCACACACGCACACAAACACACACACATACACTCTTCACCTCTCGACTCCTACCCATTAGTCGCCTTTTACGACAGGCATGTCCTTCTTGCCTCGACCGTATTCTAATCTCTGCGAGCCGAACGGACACTTACATACATACACACACACTTACAAACGCACAAACACACACACACGCACACACACATACACTCTTCACCTCTCGACTCCTACCCATTAATCACCTCTTACGACAGGCATGGCATTCTTGCCACCGCTGTTTTCTTTTCTCTGCGAGCCGAAGGGACACACATACACACACACACTCACAGACACACACACGCACGCACACACGCACACACACATACACTCACACACACACACACGCACACACGCACACACACATACACTCTTCACCTCTCGACTCCTACCCATTAGCCGCTAATTACAACAAGCATGGCCTTCTTGTCACGGCCGTATTCTTATCTCTGCAAGCCGAACGGACACACATACATATACACACACACTCACATACGCACAAACACACACACACGCACACACACATACACTCTTCACCTCTCGACTCCTACCCATTAGTCACCTCTTACGACAGGCAAGGCATTCTTGCCACCGCTGTTTTCTTTTCTCTGCGAGCCGAAGGGACACACATACACACACACACTCACAGACACACACACACGCACGCACACACGCACACACACATACACTCACACACACACACGCACACACGCACACACACATACACTCTTCACCTCTCGATTCCTACCTATTAGTCGCCCCTTACAAGAGGCAGGGCCTTCTTGCCTTGGCCGTATTCTTATCTCTGCAAGCCTAACGGACACACACACATACACACACACACACTCACACACGCAAACACACACGCACACACATACACACACACACATACACTCTTCACCTCTCGACTCCTACCCATTAGTCGCCTCTTACGTCAGGCAGGGCCTTCTTTCCTCGGCCGTGTTCTTATCTCTGCAAGCCGAACGGACACACACACATACTCACACACGCACACACACACGCACACACACATACACTCTTCACCCCTCGACTCCTACCTATTAGTCGCCCCTTACAAGAGGCAGGGCCTTCTTGCCTCGGCCGTATTCTTATCTCTGCAAGCCTAACTGACACACACATACACACACACACACTCACACACGCAAACACACACGCACACACACACACACACACATACACTCTTCACCTCTCGACTCCTACCCATTAGTCGCCTCTTACATCAGGAAGGGCCTTCTTTCCTCGGCCGTATTCTTATCTCTGTGAGCCGAAGAGACACACACACACACATACACACACACTCACACACACAAGCACGCACACACGCACACACACACGCGCACACACACACACAATTACACTCTTCACCTCTCGACTCCTACTAATTAGTCGCCTCTTACGACAAGCATGGCCTTCTTGCCACCGCTGTTTTCTTATCTCTGCGAGCCGAAGGGACACACACATACACACACACTCACACACACACGCACGCACACATACATTCTTCACCTCTCGACTCCTACCCATTAGTCGCCCATTACGACAGGCATGGCCTTCTTGCCACCGCTGTTTTCTTATCTCTGTGAGCCGAAGGGACACACACATACACACACACTCACACACACACACACACATACACTTTTCACCTCTCGACTCCTACCCATTAGTCACCTCTTACGACAGGCATGGCCTTCTTGAAACCTCTGATTTCTTATCTCTGCGAGCCGAAGGGACACACATACACATACACACACACTCACACACACACGCACACACGCACGCACACATACACTCTTCACCTCTCGACTCCTACCCATTAGTCGCCCCTTACGACAGGCATGTCCTTCTTGCCACCGCTGTTTTCTTATCTCTGCGAGCCGAAGGGACACACACACAAACATACACACACACACACTCACACACACACACACACACACACACACGAACACACACGCACACACACGCACACACACATACACTCACACACACACACGCACACACACATACACTCTTCACCTCTCGACTCCTACCTATTAGTCGCCCCTTACAAGAGGCAGGGCCTTCTTGCCTCGGCCCTATTCTTATCTCTGCAAGCCAAACGGACACACACACATACTCACACACGCACACACAAACGCACACACGCATACACACATACACTCTTCACCTCTCGTCTCCTACCTATTAGTCGCCCCTTACAAAAGGCAGGGTCTTCTTGCCTTGGCCGTATTCTTATCTCTGCAATCCAAACGGACACACAAACATACACACACACTCACACACGCACACACACGCACACACGCACACACACACACATATACACTCTTCACCTCTCGACTCCTACCTATTAGTCGCCAGTTACAAGAGGCAGGGCCTTCTTGCCTCGGCCCTATTCTTATCTCTGCAAGCCAAACGGACACACACACATACTCACACACGCACACACACACGCACACACGCATACACACATACACTCTTCACCTCTCGTCTCCTACCTATTAGTCGCCCCTTACAAAAGGCAGGGTCTTCTTGCCTTGGCCGTATTCTTATCTCTGCAATCCAAACGGACACACAAACATACACACACACTCACACACGCACACACACGCACACACGCACACACACACATATACACTCTTCACCACTCGACTCCTACCCATAAGTCGCCTCTTACGACAGGCAGGGCCTTCTTGCCACGGCCGTGTTCTTATCTCTGCGAGCCTACTGGACACACACACACACTCACACAAGCACACACACGCACACACGCAGACGCACAGACACACACATACACTCTTCACCTCTCGACTTCTACCCATTAGTCACCGCTTACGACAGGCAGCGCTTTTTTGGCACGGACGTGTTCTTATCTCGGCGAGCCGACCGGACACACACACACTCACACACGCACACACACACGCACACAAGCACACACACACATACACTCTTCACCTCTCGACTCCTACCAATTAGTCGCCACTTACGACAGGCAGGGCCTTCTTGCCTCGGCCATTAGCTTATCTCTGCAAGCCGAACGGACACACACACACTCACACACACACGCACGCACACACGCACACACACGCACACACACACACACAAATACACTCTTCACCTCTCGACTCCTACCCATTAGTCGCCTCTTACGACAGGCATGGCCTTCTTGCCTCGGCCGTATTCTAATCTCTGAGAGCCGAATGGACACACACATACATACACACACACACACGCACAAACACACACACACACCCACACACGCACACACACATACACTATTCACCTCTCGACTTCTACCTATTAGTCGCCCCATACAAGAGGCAGGGCCTTCTTGCCTCGGCCGTATTCTTATCTCTGCAAGCCAAACAGACACACACACATACACACACACTTACACACGCACACACACGCACACGCCTCTTACGACAAGCAGGGCCTTCTTGCCACGGCCGTGTTCTTATCTCTGCGAGCCGACTGGACACACACACTCACACACACAAATACACACACACACTCACACACGCACACACACGCACACACGCACACTCACACACACATACACTCTTCACCTCTCGACTCCTACCCATTAGTCGCCTCTTACGACAAGCAGGGCCTTCTTGCCACGGCGGTGTTCTTATCTCTGCAAGCCGAATGGACACACACACACACGCACACACAAACACACGCTCACAGGCATACTCGCACACACGCACACGCACACGCACACACTCCAAACCTCTCGACTCCTATCCATTAGTCGCCTCTTAAGACAGGCAGGGCCTTCTTGCCACAGACGTATTTCTATCTCTGCGAGCCGAACGGACACACACACACTTGCACACACACACACACACACACACACACACATACACGCTTCACATCTCGACTCCTACCAATTAGTCGCTCCTTACAGCAAGCATGGCCTTCTTGCCACGGACGTATTCTTATCTCTGCGAGCCAAAGGTATACACACACACATATACACACACATACTCACACACACACGCACACACGCACACACACACACACAATCTTCACCTCTCGACTCCTACCCATTAGTCGCCTCTTACGACAGGCATGGCCTTCTTGTCACGGCTGTATTTTTATCTCTGCGAGCAGAAGGGACACACACACATACACACACATACACACACACACATTCACACACACACGCACGCACACATACACTCTTCACCTCTCGACTCCTACCCATTAGTCGCTCCTTAAGACTGGCAAGGCCTTCTTGCCACGGCTGTTTTCTTATCTCTGCGAGACGACCGGACACACACACACTCACACAAGCACACACACGCACACACGCACACACACACACACACATACACTCTTCACCTCTCGACTTCTACCCATTAGTCACCGCTTACGACAGGCAGGGCCTTCTTGGCACGGACGTGTTCTTATCTCTGCGAGCCGACCGGACACACACACACTCACACACGCACACACACACGCACACACGCACACACACACACATACACTCTTCACCTCTCGACTCCTACCAATTAGTCGCCACTTACGACAGGCAGGGCCTTCTTGCCTCGGCCGTAAGCTTATCTCTGCAAGCTGAACGGACACACACACTCACACACACAAGCACGCACACACGCACACACACACGCGCACACAATCACACAATTACACTCTTCACCTCTCGACTCCTACCCATTAGTCGCCTCTTACGACAGGCAGGGCCTTCTTGCCACTGCCGTGTTCTTATCTCTGCGAGCCTACTGGACACACACACACTCACACACACAAATACACACACACACTCACACACGCACACACACGCAGACGCACACACACACACATACACTCTTCACCTCTCGACTTCTACCCATTAGTCACCGCTTACGACAGGCAGGGCTTTCTTGGCACGGACGTGTTCTTATCTCTGCAAGCCGAACGGACACACACACACTCACACACACACGCACGCACACACGCACACACACGCACACACACACACACCAATACACTCTTCACCTCTCGACTCCTACCCATTAGTCGCCTCTTACGACAGGCATGGCCTTCTTGCCTCGGCCGTATTCTAATCTCTGCGAGCCGAATGGACACACACATACAGACACACACACTTACACACGCACAAACACACACACACACCTACACACGCACACATACATACACTATTCACCTCTCGACTCCTACCTATTAGTCGCCCCATACAAGAGGCAGGGCCTTCTTGCCTTGGCTGTATTCTTATCTCTGCAAGCCAAACAGACACACACACATACACACACACTTACACACGCACACACACGCACACGCCTCTTACGACAGGCAGGGCCCTCTTGCCACGGCCGTGTTCTTATCTCTGCGAGCCGACTGGACACACACACTCACACACACAAATACACACACACACTCACACACGCACACACACGCACACATGCAAACACACACATACACTCTTCACCTCTCGACTCCTACCCATTAGTCGCCTCTTACGACAGGCAGGGCCTTCTTGCCACGGCCGTGTTCTTATCTCTGCGAGACGACCGGACACACACACACACTCACACAAGCACACACACGCACACACGCAGACGCACACACACACACATACACTCTTCACCTCTCGACTTCTACCCATTAGTCACCGCTTACGACAGGCAGGGCTTTCTTGGCACGGACGTGTTCTTATCTCTGCAAGCCGAACGGACACACACACACACGCACACACAAACACACGCTCACAGGCATACACGCACACACGCACACACACACGCACACACACACACACACACATACACGCTTCACCTCTCGACTCCTACCAATTAGTCGCTACTTACAGCAAGCATGGCCTTCTTGCCACGGACGTATTCTTATCTCTGCGAGCCAAAGGTATACACACACACATACACACACACATACTCACACACACACGCACACACGCACACACACACACAATCTTCACCTCTCGACTCCTACCCATTAGTCGCCTCTCACGACAGGCATGGCCTTCTTGTCACGCCTGTATTTTTATCTCTGCGAGCAGAAGGGACATACACACATACACACACATACACACACATACACACACACATTCACACACACACGCACGCACACATACACTCTTCACCTCTCGACTCCTACCCATTAGTCGCCCCTTAAGACTGGCATAGCCTTCTTGCCACGGCTGTTTTAATATCTCTGTGAGACGACCGGACACACACACACACACTCACACAAGCACACACACGCACACACGCACACACACACACACATACACTCTTCACCTCTCGACTTCTACCCATTAGTCACCGCTTACGACAGGCAGGGCCTTCTTGGCACGGACGTGTTCTTATCTCTGCGAGACGACCGGACACACACACTCTCACACAAGCACACACACGCACACACGCACACACATACACATACACTCTTCACCTCTCGACTTCTACCCATTAGTCACCGCTTACGACAGGCAGGGCCTTCTTGGCACGGACGTGTTCTTATCTCTGCGAGCCGACTGGACACACACACTCACACACACAAATACACACACACACTCACACACGCACACACACGCACACACGCACACTCACACACACATACACTCTTCACCTCTCGAGTTCTACCCATTAGTCACCGCTTACGACAGGCAGGGCCTTCTTGGCACGGACGTGTTCTTATCTCTGCGAGACGACCGGACACACACACTCTCACACAAGCACACACACGCACACACGCACACACATACACATACACTCTTCACCTCTCGACTTCTACCCATTAGTCACCGCTTACGACAGGCAGGGCCTTCTTGGCACGGACGTGTTCTTATCTCTGCAAGTCGAACGGACACACACACACATACACTCACACACGCACACACACACACACTCACACACAGGTACACTCTTCAACTCGCGATTCCTACCCATTAGTTGCTCCTTACAGCAGGCATGGCCTTCTTGCCACGGCCGTATTCGTACCTCTGCGAGCAGAAGAGACACGCACACACACACACATACACATACACACACACGCGCGCGCACACACACACATACACTCTTCACCTCTCGACTCCTACCCATTATTCTCCTCTTACGACAGGCAGAGCCTTCTTGCCACGGCCGTGTTCATATCTCTGCGAGCCGACCGGACACACACACACACACTGACAAACACACACTCACACACACACTCACACACGCACGCACACACGCACACAAACACACACACATACACTCTTCACCTCTCGACTCCTACCCATTATTCTGCTCTTACGACAGGCAGGGCCTTCTTGCCACGGACGTATTCTTATCTCTGCGAGCCGAACGGACACACACACACACACACACTCGCACACACACACACACACATACACTCTTCACCTCTCGACTTCTACCCATTAGTCACCGCTTACGACAGGCAGGGCCTTCTTGGCACGGACGTGTTCTTATCTCTGCGAGCCGACCGGACACACACACACTCACACACGCACACACACACGCACACACGCACACACACACACATACACTCTTCACCTCTCGACTCCTACCAATTAGTCGCCACTTACGACAGGCAGGGCCTTCTTGCCTCGGCCGTAAGCTTATCTCTGCAAGCTGAACGGACACACACACTCACACACACAAGCACGCACACACGCACACACACACGCGCACACAATCACACAATTACACTCTTCACCTCTCGACTCCTACCCATTAGTCGCCTCTTACGACAGGCAGGGCCTTCTTGCCACTGCCGTGTTCTTATCTCTGCGAGCCTACTGGACACACACACACTCACACACACAAATACACACACACACTCACACACGCACACACACGCAGACGCACACACACACATACACTCTTCACCTCTCGACTTCTACCCATTAGTCACCGCTTACGACAGGCAGGGCTTTCTTGGCACGGACGTGTTCTTATCTCTGCAAGCCGAACGGACACACACACACTCACACACACACGCACGCACACACGCACACACACGCACACACACACACACCAATACACTCTTCACCTCTCGACTCCTACCCATTAGTCACCGCTTACGACAGGCAGGGCCTTCTTGCCTCGGCCGTATTCTAATCTCTGCGAGCCGAATGGACACACACATACATACACACACACTTACACACGCACAAACACACACACACACCTACACACGCACACATACATACACTATTCACCTCTCGACTCCTACCTATTAGTCGCCCCATACAAGAGGCAGGGCCTTCTTGCCTTGGCTGTATTCTTATCTCTGCAAGCCAAACAGACACACACACATACACACACACTTACACACGCACACGCCTCTTACGACAGGCAGGGCCCTCTTGCCACGGCCGTGTTCTAATCTCTGCGAGCCGACTGGACACACACACTCACACACACAAATACACACACACACTCACACACGCACACACACGCACACATGCAAACACACACATACACTCTTCACCTCTCGACTCCTACACATTAGTCGCCTCTTACGACAGGCAGGGCCTTCTTGCCACGGCCGTGTTCTTATCTCTGCGAGACGACCGGACACACACACACACTCACACAAGCACACACACGCACACACGCAGACGCACACACACACACATACACTCTTCACCTCTCGTCTTCTACCCATTAGTCACCGCTTACGACAGGCAGGGCTTTCTTGGCACGGACGTGTTCTTATCTCTGCAAGCCGAACGGACACACACACACACGCACACACAAACACACGCTCACAGGCATACACGCACACACGCACACACACACGCACACACACACACACACATACACGCTTCACCTCTCGACTCCTACCAATTAGTCGCTCCTTACAGCAAGCATGGCCTTCTTGCCACGGACGTATTCTTATCTCTGCGAGCCAAAGGTATACACACACACATACACACACATACTCACACACACACGCACACACGCACACACACACACAATCTTCACCTCTCGACTCCTACCCATTAGTCGCCTCTCACGACAGGCATGGCCTTCTTGTCACGGCTGTATTTTTATCTCTGCAAGCAGAAGGGACATACACACATACACACACATACACACACACATTCACACACACACGCACGCACACATACACTCTTCACCTCTCGACTCCTACCCATTAGTCGCCCCTTAAGACTGGCATAGCCTTCTTGCCACGGCTGTTTTAATATCTCTGTGAGACGACCGGACACACACACACACTCACACAAGCACACACACGCACACACGCACACACACACACACATACACTCTTCACCTCTCGACTTCTACCCATTAGTCACCGCTTACGACAGGCAGGGCCTTCTTGGCACGGACGTGTTCTTATCTCTGCGAGACGACCGGACACACACACTCTCACACAAGCACACACACGCACACACGCACACACATACACATACACTCTTCACCTCTCGACTTCTACCCATTAGTCACCGCTTACGACAGGCAGGGCCTTCTTGGCACGGACGTGTTCTTATCTCTGCGAGCCGACTGGACACACACACTCACACACACAAATACACACACACACTCACACACGCACACACACGCACACACGCACACTCACACACACATACACTCTTCACCTCTCGAGTTCTACCCATTAGTCACCGCTTACGACAGGCAGGGCCTTCTTGGCACGGACGTGTTCTTATCTCTGCGAGACGACCGGACACACACACTCTCACACAAGCACACACACGCACACACGCACACACATACACATACACTCTTCACCTCTCGACTTCTACCCATTAGTCACCGCTTACGACAGGCAGGGCCTTCTTGGCACGGACGTGTTCTTATCTCTGCGAGCCGACTGGACACACACACTCACACACACAAATACACACACACACTCACACACGCACACACACGCACACACGCACACACATACACATACACTCTTCACCTCTCGACTTCTACCCATTAGTCACCGCTTACGATAGGCAGGGCCTTCTTGGCACGGACGTGTTCTTATCTCTGCGAGACGACCGGACACACACACTCTCACACAAGCACACACACGCACACACGCACACACACACACATACACTCTTCACCTCTCGACTTCTACCCATTAGTCACCGCTTACGACAGGCAGGGCCTTCTTGGCACGGACGTGTTCTTATCTCTGCGAGCCGACCGGACACACACACACTCACACACGCACACACACACGCACACACGCACACACACACACATACACTCTTCACCTCTCGACTCCTACCAATTAGTCGCCACTTACGACAGGCAGGGCCTTCTTGCCTCGGCCGTAAGCTTATCTCTGCAAGCTGAACGGACACACACACTCACACACACAAGCACGCACACACGCACACACACACGCGCACACAATCACACAATTACACTCTTCACCTCTCGACTCCTACCCATTAGTCGCCTCTTACGACAGGCAGGGCCTTCTTGCCACTGCCGTGTTCTTATCTCTGCGAGCCTACTGGACACACACACACTCACACACACAAATACACACACACACTCACACACGCACACACACGCAGACGCACACACACACACATACACTCTTCACCTCTCGACTTCTACCCATTAGTCACCGCTTACGACAGGCAGGGCTTTCTTGGCACGGACGTGTTCTTATCTCTGCAAGCCGAACGGACACACACACACTCACACACACACGCACGCACACACGCACACACACGCACACACACACACACCAATACACTCTTCACCTCTCGACTCCTACCCATTAGTCGCCTCTTACGACAGGCATGGCCTTCTTGCCTCGGCCGTATTCTAATCTCTGCGAGCCGAATGGACACACACATACAGACACACACACTTACACACGCACAAACACACACACACACCTACACACGCACACATACATACACTATTCACCTCTCGACTCCTACCTATTAGTCGCCCCATACAAGAGGCAGGGCCTTCTTGCCTTGGCTGTATTCTTATCTCTGCAAGCCAAACAGACACACACACATACACACACACTTACACACGCACACACACGCACACGCCTCTTACGACAGGCAGGGCCCTCTTGCCACGGCCGTGTTCTTATCTCTGCGAGCCGACTGGACACACACACTCACACACACAAATACACACACACACTCACACACGCACACACACGCACACATGCAAACACACACATACACTCTTCACCTCTCGACTCCTACCCATTAGTCGCCTCTTACGACAGGCAGGGCCTTCTTGCCACGGCCGTGTTCTTATCTCTGCGAGACGACCGGACACACACACACACTCACACAAGCACACACACGCACACACGCAGACGCACACACACACACATACACTCTTCACCTCTCGACTTCTACCCATTAGTCACCGCTTACGACAGGCAGGGCTTTCTTGGCACGGACGTGTTCTTATCTCTGCAAGCCGAACGGACACACACACACACGCACACACAAACACACGCTCACAGGCATACACGCACACACGCACACACACACGCACACACACACACACACATACACGCTTCACCTCTCGACTCCTACCAATTAGTCGCTACTTACAGCAAGCATGGCCTTCTTGCCACGGACGTATTCTTATCTCTGCGAGCCAAAGGTATACACACACACATACACACACACATACTCACACACACACGCACACACGCACACACACACACAATCTTCACCTCTCGACTCCTACCCATTAGTCGCCTCTCACGACAGGCATGGCCTTCTTGTCACGCCTGTATTTTTATCTCTGCGAGCAGAAGGGACATACACACATACACACACATACACACACATACACACACACATTCACACACACACGCACGCACACATACACTCTTCACCTCTCGACTCCTACCCATTAGTCGCCCCTTAAGACTGGCATAGCCTTCTTGCCACGGCTGTTTTAATATCTCTGTGAGACGACCGGACACACACACACACTCACACAAGCACACACACGCACACACGCACACACACACACACACACATACACTCTTCACCTCTCGACTTCTACCCATTAGTCACCGCTTACGACAGGCAGGGCCTTCTTGGCACGGACGTGTTCTTATCTCTGCGAGACGACCGGACACACACACTCTCACACAAGCACACACACGCACACACGCACACACATACACATACACTCTTCACCTCTCGACTTCTACCCATTAGTCACCGCTTACGACAGGCAGGGCCTTCTTGGCACGGACGTGTTCTTATCTCTGCGAGCCGACTGGACACACACACTCACACACACAAATACACACACACACTCACACACGCACACACACGCACACACGCACACTCACACACACATACACTCTTCACCTCTCGAGTTCTACCCATTAGTCACCGCTTACGACAGGCAGGGCCTTCTTGGCACGGACGTGTTCTTATCTCTGCGAGACGACCGGACACACACACTCTCACACAAGCACACACACGCACACACGCACACACATACACATACACTCTTCACCTCTCGACTTCTACCCATTAGTCACCGCTTACGACAGGCAGGGCCTTCTTGGCACGGACGTGTTCTTATCTCTGCAAGTCGAACGGACACACACACACATACACTCACACACGCACACACACACACACTCACACACAGGTACACTCTTCAACTCGCGATTCCTACCCATTAGTTGCTCCTTACAGCAGGCATGGCCTTCTTGCCACGGCCGTATTCGTACCTCTGCGAACAGAAGAGACACGCACACACACACACATACACATACACACACACGCGCGCGCACACACACACATACACTCTTCACCTCTCGACTCCTACCCATTATTCTCCTCTTACGACAGGCAGAGCCTTCTTGCCACGGCCGTGTTCATATCTCTGCGAGCCGACCGGACACACACACACACTGACAAACACACACTCACACACACACTCACACACGCACGCACACACGCACACAAACACACACACATACACTCTTCACCTCTCGACTCCTACCCATTATTCTGCTCTTACGACAGGCAGGGCCTTCTTGCCACGGACGTATTCTTATCTCTGCGAGCCGAACGGACACACACACACACACACACTCGCACACACACACACACACATACACTCTTCACCTCTCGACTTCTACCCATTAGTCACCGCTTACGACAGGCAGGGCCTTCTTGGCACGGACGTGTTCTTATCTCTGCGAGCCGACCGGACACACACACACTCACACACGCACACACACACGCACACACGCACACACACACACATACACTCTTCACCTCTCGACTCCTACCAATTAGTCGCCACTTACGACAGGCAGGGCCTTCTTGCCTCGGCCGTAAGCTTATCTCTGCAAGCTGAACGGACACACACACTCACACACACAAGCACGCACACACGCACACACACACGCGCACACAATCACACAATTACACTCTTCACCTCTCGACTCCTACCCATTAGTCGCCTCTTACGACAGGCAGGGCCTTCTTGCCACTGCCGTGTTCTTATCTCTGCGAGCCTACTGGACACACACACACTCACACACACAAATACACACACACACTCACACACGCACACACACGCAGACGCACACACACACACATACACTCTTCACCTCTCGACTTCTACCCATTAGTCACCGCTTACGACAGGCAGGGCTTTCTTGGCACGGACGTGTTCTTATCTCTGCAAGCCGAACGGACACACACACACTCACACACACACGCACGCACACACGCACACACACGCACACACACACACACCAATACACTCTTCACCTCTCGACTCCTACCCATTAGTCACCGCTTACGACAGGCAGGGCCTTCTTGCCTCGGCCGTATTCTAATCTCTGCGAGCCGAATGGACACACACATACATACACACACACTTACACACGCACAAACACACACACACACCTACACACGCACACATACATACACTATTCACCTCTCGACTCCTACCTATTAGTCGCCCCATACAAGAGGCAGGGCCTTCTTGCCTTGGCTGTATTCTTATCTCTGCAAGCCAAACAGACACACACACATACACACACACTTACACACGCACACGCCTCTTACGACAGGCAGGGCCCTCTTGCCACGGCCGTGTTCTAATCTCTGCGAGCCGACTGGACACACACACTCACACACACAAATACACACACACACTCACACACGCACACACACGCACACATGCAAACACACACATACACTCTTCACCTCTCGACTCCTACACATTAGTCGCCTCTTACGACAGGCAGGGCCTTCTTGCCACGGCCGTGTTCTTATCTCTGCGAGACGACCGGACACACACACACACTCACACAAGCACACACACGCACACACGCAGACGCACACACACACACATACACTCTTCACCTCTCGTCTTCTACCCATTAGTCACCGCTTACGACAGGCAGGGCTTTCTTGGCACGGACGTGTTCTTATCTCTGCAAGCCGAACGGACACACACACACACGCACACACAAACACACGCTCACAGGCATACACGCACACACGCACACACACACGCACACACACACACACATACACGCTTCACCTCTCGACTCCTACCAATTAGTCGCTCCTTACAGCAAGCATGGCCTTCTTGCCACGGACGTATTCTTATCTCTGCGAGCCAAAGGTATACACACACACATACACACACACATACTCACACACACACGCACACACGCACACACACACACAATCTTCACCTCTCGACTCCTACCCATTAGTCGCCTCTCACGACAGGCATGGCCTTCTTGTCACGGCTGTATTTTTATCTCTGCAAGCAGAAGGGACATACACACATACACACACATACACACACACATTCACACACACACGCACGCACACATACACTCTTCACCTCTCGACTCCTACCCATTAGTCGCCCCTTAAGACTGGCATAGCCTTCTTGCCACGGCTGTTTTAATATCTCTGTGAGACGACCGGACACACACACACACTCACACAAGCACACACACGCACACACGCACACACACACACACACATACACTCTTCACCTCTCGACTTCTACCCATTAGTCACCGCTTACGACAGGCAGGGCCTTCTTGGCACGGACGTGTTCTTATCTCTGCGAGACGACCGGACACACACACTCTCACACAAGCACACACACGCACACACGCACACACATACACATACACTCTTCACCTCTCGACTTCTACCCATTAGTCACCGCTTACGACAGGCAGGGCCTTCTTGGCACGGACGTGTTCTTATCTCTGCGAGCCGACTGGACACACACACTCACACACACAAATACACACACACACTCACACACGCACACACACGCACACACGCACACTCACACACACATACACTCTTCACCTCTCGAGTTCTACCCATTAGTCACCGCTTACGACAGGCAGGGCCTTCTTGGCACGGACGTGTTCTTATCTCTGCGAGACGACCGGACACACACACTCTCACACAAGCACACACACGCACACACGCACACACATACACATACACTCTTCACCTCTCGACTTCTACCCATTAGTCACCGCTTACGACAGGCAGGGCCTTCTTGGCACGGACGTGTTCTTATCTCTGCGAGCCGACTGGACACACACACTCACACACACAAATACACACACACACTCACACACGCACACACACGCACACACGCACACACATACACATACACTCTTCACCTCTCGACTTCTACCCATTAGTCACCGCTTACGATAGGCAGGGCCTTCTTGGCACGGACGTCTTCTTATCTCTGCGAGACGACCGGACACACACACTCTCACACAAGCACACACACGCACACACGCACACACACACACATACACTCTTCACCTCTCGACTTCTACCCATTAGTCACCGCTTACGACAGGCAGGGCCTTCTTGGCACGGACGTGTTCTTATCTCTGCGAGCCGACCGGACACACACACACTCACACACGCACACACACACGCACACACGCACACACACACACATACACTCTTCACCTCTCGACTCCTACCAATTAGTCGCCACTTACGACAGGCAGGGCCTTCTTGCCTCGGCCGTAAGCTTATCTCTGCAAGCTGAACGGACACACACACTCACACACACAAGCACGCACACACGCACACACACACGCGCACACAATCACACAATTACACTCTTCACCTCTCGACTCCTACCCATTAGTCGCCTCTTACGACAGGCAGGGCCTTCTTGCCACTGCCGTGTTCTTATCTCTGCGAGCCTACTGGACACACACACACTCACACACACAAATACACACACACACTCACACACGCACACACACGCAGACGCACACACACACACATACACTCTTCACCTCTCGACTTCTACCCATTAGTCACCGCTTACGACAGGCAGGGCTTTCTTGGCACGGACGTGTTCTTATCTCTGCAAGCCGAACGGACACACACACACTCACACACACACGCACGCACACACGCACACACACGCACACACACACACACCAATACACTCTTCACCTCTCGACTCCTACCCATTAGTCGCCTCTTACGACAGGCATGGCCTTCTTGCCTCGGCCGTATTCTAATCTCTGCGAGCCGAATGGCCACACACATACAGACACACACACTTACACACGCACAAACACACACACACACCTACACACGCACACATACATACACTATTCACCTCTCGACTCCTACCTATTAGTCGCCACATACAAGAGGCAGGGCCTTCTTGCCTTGGCTGTATTCTTATCTCTGCAAGCCAAACAGACACACACACATACACACACACTTACACACGCACACACACGCACACGCCTCTTACGACAGGCAGGGCCCTCTTGCCACGGCCGTGTTCTTATCTCTGCGAGCCGACTGGACACACACACTCACACACACAAATACACACACACACTCACACACGCACACACACGCACACATGCAAACACACACATACACTCTTCACCTCTCGACTCCTACCCATTAGTCGCCTCTTACGACAGGCAGGGCCTTCTTGCCACGGCCGTGTTCTTATCTCTGCGAGACGACCGGACACACACACACACTCACACAAGCACACACACGCACACACGCAGACGCACACACACACACATACACTCTTCACCTCTCGACTTCTACCCATTAGTCACCGCTTACGACAGGCAGGGCTTTCTTGGCACGGACGTGTTCTTATCTCTGCAAGCCGAACGGACACACACACACACGCACACACAAACACACGCTCACAGGCATACACGCACACACGCACACACACACGCACACACACACACACACACATACACGCTTCACCTCTCGACTCCTACCAATTAGTCGCTACTTACAGCAAGCATGGCCTTCTTGCCACGGACGTATTCTTATCTCTGCGAGCCAAAGGTATACACACACACATACACACACACATACTCACACACACACGCACACACGCACACACACACACACAATCTTCACCTCTCGACTCCTACCCATTAGTCGCCTCTCACGACAGGCATGGCCTTCTTGTCACGCCTGTATTTTTATCTCTGCGAGCAGAAGGGACATACACACATACACACACATACACACACATACACACACACATTCACACACACACGCACGCACACATACACTCTTCACCTCTCGACTCCTACCCATTAGTCGCCCCTTAAGACTGGCATAGCCTTCTTGCCACGGCTGTTTTAATATTTCTGTGAGACGACCGGACACACACACACACTCACACAAGCACACACACGCACACACGCACACACACACACACACATACACTCTTCACCTCTCGACTTCTACCCATTAGTCACCGCTTACGACAGGCAGGGCCTTCTTGGCACGGACGTGTTCTTATCTCTGCGAGACGACCGGACACACACACTCTCACACAAGCACACACACGCACACACGCACACACATACACATACACTCTTCACCTCTCGACTTCTACCCATTAGTCACCGCTTACGACAGGAAGGGCCTTCTTGGCACGGACGTGTTCTTATCTCTGCGAGCCGACTGGACACACACACTCACACACACAAATACACACACACACTCACACACGCACACACACGCACACACGCACACTCACACACACATACACTCTTCACCTCTCGAGTTCTACCCATTAGTCACCGCTTACGACAGGCAGGGCCTTCTTGGCACGGACGTGTTCTTATCTCTGCGAGACGACCGGACACACACACTCTCACACAAGCACACACACGCACACACGCACACACATACACATACACTCTTCACCTCTCGACTTCTACCCATTAGTCACCGCTTACGACAGGCAGGGCCTTCTTGGCACGGACGTGTTCTTATCTCTGCAAGTCGAACGGACACACACACACATACACTCACACACGCACACACACACACACTCACACACAGGTACACTCTTCAACTCGCGATTCCTACCCATTAGTTGCTCCTTACAGCAGGCATGGCCTTCTTGCCACGGCCGTATTCGTACCTCTGCGAGCAGAAGAGACACGCACACACACACACATACACATACACACACACGCGCGCGCACACACACACATACACTCTTCACCTCTCGACTCCTACCCATTATTCTCCTCTTACGACAGGCAGAGCCTTCTTGCCACGGCCGTGTTCATATCTCTGCGAGCCGACCGGACACACACACACACTGACAAACACACACTCACACACACACTCACACACGCACGCACACACGCACACAAACACACACACATACACTCTTCACCTCTCGACTCCTACCCATTATTCTGCTCTTACGACAGGCAGGGCCTTCTTGCCACGGACGTATTCTTATCTCTGCGAGCCGAACGGACACACACACACACACACACTCGCACACACACACACACACATACACTCTTCACCTCTCGACTTCTACCCATTAGTCACCGCTTACGACAGGCAGGGCCTTCTTGGCACGGACGTGTTCTTATCTCTGCGAGCCGACCGGACACACACACACTCACACACACGCACACACACACGCACACACGCACACACACACACATACACTCTTCACCTCTCGACTCCTACCAATTAGTCGCCACTTACGACAGGCAGGGCCTTCTTGCCTCGGCCGTAAGCTTATCTCTGCAAGCTGAACGGACACACACACTCACACACACAAGCACGCACACACGCACACACACACGCGCACACAATCACACAATTACACTCTTCACCTCTCGACTCCTACCCATTAGTCGCCTCTTACGACAGGCAGGGCCTTCTTGCCACTGCCGTGTTCTTATCTCTGCGAGCCTACTGGACACACACACACTCACACACACAAATACACACACACACTCACACACGCACACACACGCAGACGCACACACACACACATACACTCTTCACCTCTCGACTTCTACCCATTAGTCACCGCTTACGACAGGCAGGGCTTTCTTGGCACGGACGTGTTCTTATCTCTGCAAGCCGAACGGACACACACACACTCACACACACACGCACGCACACACGCACACACACGCACACACACACACACCAATACACTCTTCACCTCTCGACTCCTACCCATTAGTCACCGCTTACGACAGGCAGGGCCTTCTTGCCTCGGCCGTATTCTAATCTCTGCGAGCCGAATGGACACACACATACATACACACACACTTACACACGCACAAACACACACACACACCTACACACGCACACATACATACACTATTCACCTCTCGACTCCTACCTATTAGTCGCCCCATACAAGAGGCAGGGCCTTCTTGCCTTGGCTGTATTCTTATCTCTGCAAGCCAAACAGACACACACACATACACACACACTTACACACGCACACGCCTCTTACGACAGGCAGGGCCCTCTTGCCACGGCCGTGTTCTAATCTCTGCGAGCCGACTGGACACACACACTCACACACACAAATACACACACACACTCACACACGCACACACACGCACACATGCAAACACACACATACACTCTTCACCTCTCGACTCCTACACATTAGTCGCCTCTTACGACAGGCAGGGCCTTCTTGCCACGGCCGTGTTCTTATCTCTGCGAGACGACCGGACACACACACACACTCACACAAGCACACACACGCACACACGCAGACGCACACACACACACATACACTCTTCACCTCTCGTCTTCTACCCATTAGTCACCGCTTACGACAGGCAGGGCTTTCTTGGCACGGACGTGTTCTTATCTCTGCAAGCCGAACGGACACACACACACACGCACACACAAACACACGCTCACAGGCATACACGCACACACGCACACACACACGCACACACACACACACACATACACGCTTCACCTCTCGACTCCTACCAATTAGTCGCTCCTTACAGCAAGCATGGCCTTCTTGCCACGGACGTATTCTTATCTCTGCGAGCCAAAGGTATACACACACACATACACACACACATACTCACACACACACGCACACACGCACACACACACACAATCTTCACCTCTCGACTCCTACCCATTAGTCGCCTCTCACGACAGGCATGGCCTTCTTGTCACGGCTGTATTTTTATCTCTGCGAGCAGAAGGGACATACACACATACACACACATACACACACACATTCACACACACACGCACGCACACATACACTCTTCACCTCTCGACTCCTACCCATTAGTCGCCCCTTAAGACTGGCATAGCCTTCTTGCCACGGCTGTTTTAATATCTCTGTGAGACGACCGGACACACACACACACTCACACAAGCACACACACGCACACACGCACACACACACACACACATACACTCTTCACCTCTCGACTTCTACCCATTAGTCACCGCTTACGACAGGCAGGGCCTTCTTGGCACGGACGTGTTCTTATCTCTGCGAGACGACCGGACACACACACTCTCACACAAGCACACACACGCACACACGCACACACATACACATACACTCTTCACCTCTCGACTTCTACCCATTAGTCACCGCTTACGACAGGCAGGGCCTTCTTGGCACGGACGTGTTCTTATCTCTGCGAGCCGACTGGACACACACACTCACACACACAAATACACACACACACTCACACACGCACACACACGCACACACGCACACTCACACACACATACACTCTTCACCTCTCGAGTTCTACCCATTAGTCACCGCTTACGACAGGCAGGGCCTTCTTGGCACGGACGTGTTCTTATCTCTGCGAGACGACCGGACACACACACTCTCACACAAGCACACACACGCACACACGCACACACATACACATACACTCTTCAACTCTCGACTTCTACCCATTAGTCACCGCTTACGACAGGCAGGGCCTTCTTGG
>NW_027311885.1:2302500-2325000 GCF_040954645.1 Diabrotica undecimpunctata
GAACGGACACACACACACACTCACACACGCACACACGCACACACACACACACACATACACTCTTCACCTCTCGACTCTTACCTATTACTCGCCCCTTACGACAGGCAGGGCCTTCTTGCCTCGGCTGTGTTCTTATCTCTGCAAGCCGAACGGACACACATACATACACACACTCACACACGCACACACACATGCACACAGAGACACACACATAAACTCTTCACCTCTCTACTCCTACCCATTAGTCGCCTCTTTCGACAGGCAGGGCCTTTTTGCCACGGCCGTGTTCTTATCTTTGCGAGCCATACAGACACACATACACACTCACACACACACACCTACACTCTTCACCTCTCGACTCCTACCTATTACTCGCACCTTACGACAGGCAGGGCCTTCTTGCCTCGGCTGTATTCTTATCTCTGCAGGCCGAACGGACATACATACATACACACACACTCACACACGCACACACACACACACTCACACACACACGCACACACACACACACACACACACATACACTCTTCACCTCTCGACTCCTAGCCATTAGTCGCCTCTTACGACAGGCAGGGCTTTTTTGCCACGGCCGTGTTTTTACCTCTGCGAGCCATACAGACACACACACACACACACACACTCACAACCACACACACACACCTAAACTCTTCTAAACGACAGGCAGGGCTTCTTGCCACGGCCGTATTCTTATCTCTGCGAGCCGAACGGACACACACACACACACTCACACACGCACACACGCACACATACACACACATACACTCTTCACCTCTCGACTCCTACCCATTAGTCGTCTCTTACGACAGGCAGGGCCTTTTTGCCACGGCCGTGTTTTTACCTCTGCGAGCCATACAGACACACACACACACTCACACACGCACACACGCACACATACACACACATACACTCTTTACCTCTCGACTCCTACCCATTAGTCGTCTCTTACGACAGGCAGGGCCTTTTTGCCACGGCCGTGTTTTTACCTCTGCGAGCCATACAGACACACACACACACACTCACAACCACACACATACACTCTTCACCTCTCGACTCCTACCCATTAGTCTCCTCTTACGTCAGGTAGGGCCTTCTTTCCTCGGCCGTGTTCTTATCTCTGCAAGCCGAACGGACACACACACATACTCACACACGCACACACACACGCACACACACATACACCCTTCACCCCTCGACTCCTACCTATTAGTCGCCCCTTACAAGAGGCAGGGCCTTCTTGCCTCGGCCGTATTCTTATCTCTGCAAGCCTAACGGACACACACACATACACACACACACACACTCACACACGCAAACACACACGCACACACACACACACACATACACTCTTCACCTCTCGATTCCTACACATTAGTCGCCCCTTACAAGAGGCAGGGCCTTCTTGCCTTGGCCGTATTCTTATCTCTGCAAGCCTAACGGACACACACACATACACACACACACTCACACACGCAAACACACACGCACACACACACACACACATACACTCTTCACCTTTCGACTCCTACCCAGTAGTCGCCACTTACGACAGGCAGGGCCTTCTTGCCCCGGCCGTATTCTTATCTCTGCAAGCTGAACGGACACACACAATCACACACACAAGCACGCACACACGCACACACACACACAATTACACTCTTCACCTCTCGACTCCTACCCATTAGTCGCCTCTTACGACAAGCATGGCCTTCTTGCCACCGCTGTTTTCTTATCTCTGCGAGACGAAGGGACACACACACAAATACACACACACACTCACACACACACGCGCACAAACGCACGCACACATACATTCTTCACCTCTCGACTCCTACCCATTAGTCGCCCATTACGACAGGCATGGCCTTCTTGCCACCGCTGTTTTATTACCTCTGCGAGCCGAAGGGACACACACATACACACACACTCACACACACACGCACGCACACATATACTTTTCACCTCTCGACTCCTACCCATTAGTCGCCTCTTACGACAGGCAGGGCCTTTTTGCTACGGCCGTGTTCTTATCTCTGCGAGCCAACCGGACACACACACTCACACACACACATACACACACACACTCACACACGCACGCACACACGCACACACTTACACACGCATACACACACACACATACACTTTTCACCTCTCGACTCCTACCCATTAGTCACCTCTTACGACAGGCATGGCCTTCTTGAAACCGCTGATTTCTTATCTCTGCGAGCCGAAGGGACACACATACACATACACACACACTCACACACACACGCACACACGCACGCACACATACACTCTTCACTTCTCGACTCCTACCCATTAGTCGCCCCTTACGACAGGCATGTCCTTTTTGCCACCGCTGTTTTCTTATCTCTGCGAGCCGAAGGGACACACACACAAACATACACACACACACTCACACACACACACACACGAACACACACGCACACACACATACACTCTCACACACACACGCACACACACATACACTCTTCACCTCTCGACTCCTACCTATTAGTCGCCCCTTACAAGAGGCAGGGCCTTCTTTCCTCGGCCGTATTCTTATCTCTGCAAGCCAAACGGACACACACACACATACTCACACACGAACACACAAACGCACACACGCATACACACATACACTCTTCACCTCTCGTCTCCTACCTATTAGTCGCCCCTTACAAAAGGCAGGGTCTTCTTGCGTTGGCCGTATTCTTATCTCTGCAATCCAAACGGACACACAAACATACACACACACTCACACGCACACACACGCACACACGCACACACACACACACATACACTCTTCACCTCTCGACTCCTACCCATTAGTCGCCTCTTTCGACAGGCAGGGCCTTTTTTGCCACCGCCGTGTTCTTATCTCTGCGAGACGACCGGACACACACACACACTCACACAAGCACACACACGCACACACGCACACACACACATACACTCTTCACCTCTCGACTCCTACCTATTACTCGCCCCTTACGACAGGCAGGGCCTTCTTGCCTCGGCTGTATTCTTATCTCTGCAGGCCGAACGGACACACATACATACACACACACTCACACACGCATACACACACACACTCACACACACACACACACACACACGCACACACACACACACATACACTCTTCACCTTTCGACTCCTACCCATTAGTCGCCTCTTACGACAGGCAGGGCCTTCTTGCCACGGCCGTATTCTTATCTCTGCGAGCCGAACGGACACACACACACACTCACACACGCACACACGCACACACACACATACACTCTTCACCTCTCGACTCCTACCCATTAGTCGTCTCTTACGACAGGCAGGGCCTTCTTGCCACGGCCCTATTCTTATCTCTGCGAGCCGAACGGACACACACACACACTCACACACGCACACACGCACACACACACATACACTCTTCACCTCTCGACTCCTACCCATTAGTCGTCTCTTACGACAGGCAGGGCCTTCTTGCCACGGCCGTATTCTTATCTCTGCGAGCCGAACGGACACACACACACACTCACACACGCACACACGCACACACACACATACACTCTTCACCTCTCCACTCCTACCCATTAGTCGCCTCTTTCGACAGGCAGGGCCTTTTTGCCACGGCCGTGTTCTTATCTTTGCGAGCCATACAGACACACATACACACTCACACACACACACCTACACCATTCACCTCTCGACTCCTACCTATTACTCGCACCTTACGACAAGCAGGGCCTTCTTGCCTCGGCTGTATTCTTATCTCTGCAGGCCGAACGGACACACATACATACACACACACTCACACACGCACACACACACACACTCACACACACACGCACACACACACACACATACACTCTTCACCTCTCGACTCCTACCCATTAGTCGTCTCTTACGACAGGCAGGGCCTTTTTGCCACGGCCGTGTTTTTACCTCTGCGAGCCATACAGACACACACACACATACACACTCACAACCACACACACACACCTAAACTCTTCTAAACGACAGGCAGGGCTTCTTGCCACGGCCGTATTCTTATCTCTGCGAGCCGAACGGACACACACACACATACACTCACACACGCACACACACACACACACTCACACACAGGTACACTCTTCAACTCGCGACTCCTACCCATTAGTTGCTCCTTACAGCAAGCATGGCCTTCTTGCCACGGCCGTATTCGTACCTCTGCGAGCAGAAGAGACACGCACACACACACACATACACATACATACACACACGCGCGCACACACACACATACACTCTTTACCTCTCGACTCCTAGCCATTATTCTCCTCTTACGACAGGCAGAGCCTTCTTGCCACGGCCGTGTTCATATCTCTGCGAGCCGACCGGACACACACACACACTGACACACACACACTCACACACACACTCACACACGCACGCACACACGCACACAAACACACACACATACACTCTTCACCTCTCGACTCCTACCCATTATTCTGCTCTTACGACAGGCAGGGCCTTCTTGCCACGGACGTATTCTTATCTCTGCGAGCCGAACAGACACACACACACACTCGCACACACACACACACACACATACACGCTCCACCTCTAGACTCCTACCCATTGGTCGCCTCTTACGACATTCAGGGACTTTTTGCCACTGCCGTGTTCTTCTCTGCGAGCCGAACGGACACACACACACTCACACACACACGCACACACACACGCACACACGCACACGCACAATCTTTCCACCTCTCGACTCCTATCCATTAGTCGCCTCTTAAGACAGGCAGGGCCTTCTTGCCTTGGCCGTATTCTTATCTCTGCTAGCCTAACGGACACACACACACATACACACACACACTCACACACGCAAACACACACGCACACACACACACACACACATACACTCTTCACCTCTCGACTCCTACCCATTAGTCGCCTCTTACGTCAGGCAGGGCATCCTTTCCTCGGCCGTGTTCTTATCTCTGCAAGCCGAACGGACACACACACATACTCACACACGCACACACACACTCACACACACATACACTCTTCACCCCTCGACTCCTACCTATTAGTCGCCCCTTACAAGAGGCAGGGCCTTCTTGCCTCGGCCGTATTCTTATCTCTGCAAGCCTAACGGACACACACACACATACACACACATACTCACACACGCAAACACACACGCACACACACACACACACATACACTCTTCACCTCTCGACTCCTACCCATTAGTCGCCTCTTACGTCAGGCAGGGCCTTCTTTCCTCGGCCGTAGTCTTATCTCTGTGAGCCGAAGAGACACACACACACACACACACATACACACACACTCACACACGCACACACACACACATACACTCTTCACCTCTCGACTCCTACCCAGTAGTCGCCACTAACGACAGGCAGGGCCTTCTTGCCCCTGCCGTATTCTTATCTCTGCAAGCTGAACGGACACACACACTCACACACACAAGCACGCACACACGCACACACACACGCGCACACACACACACAATTACACTCTTCACCTCTCGACTTCTACCCATTAGTCGCCTCTTACGACAAGCATGGCCTTCTTGCCACCGCTGTTTTCTTATCTCTGCGAGACGAAGGGACACACACACATACACACACACACTCACACACACACGCGCACAAACGCACGCACACATACATTCTTCACCTCTCGACTCCTACTTATTAGTCGCCCATTACGACAGGCATGGCCTTCTTGCCACCGCTGTTTTCTTATCTCTGCGAGCCGAAGGGACACACACATACACACACACTCACACACACACGCACGCACACATACACTTTTCACCTCTCGACTCCTACCCATTAGTCGCCTCTTACGACAGGCAGGGCCTTTTTGCCACGGCTGTGTTCTTATCTCTGCGAGCCAACCGGACACACACACTCACACACACACATACACACACACACTCACACACGCACGCACACACGCACACACTTACACACGCATACACACACACACACATACACTTTTCACCTCTCGACTCCTACCCATTAGTCACCTCTTACGACAGGCATAACCTTCTTGAAACCGCTGATTTCTTATCTCTGCGAGCCGAAGGGACACACATACACATACACACACACTCACACACACACGCACACACGCACGCACACATACACTTTTCACTTCTCGACTCCTACCCATTAGTCGCCCCTTACGACAGGCATGTCCTTCTTGCCACCGCTGTTTTCTTATCTCTGCGAGCCGAAGGGACACACACACAAACATACACACACACACTCACACACACACACACACGAACACACACGCACACACACATACACTCACACACACACACGCACACACACATACACTCTTCACCTCTCGACTCCTACCTATTAGTCGCCCCTTACAAGAGGCAGGGCCTTCTTGCCTCGGCCGTATTCTTATCTCTGCAAGCCAAACGGACACACACACATACTCACACACGCACACACAAACGCACACACGCATACACACATACACTCTTCACCTCTCGTCTCCTACCTATTAGTCGCCCCTTACAAAAGGCAGGGTCTTCTTGCCTTGGCCGTATTCTTATCTCTGCAATCCAAACGGACACACAAACATACACACACACTCACTCGCACACACACGCACACACGCACACACACACACATACACTCTTCACCTCTCGACTCCTACCCATTAGTCGCCTCTTTCGACAGGCAGGGCCTTTTTTGCCACCGCCGTGTTCTTATCTCTGCGAGACGACCGGACACACACACACACACTCACACAAGCACACACACGCACACACACACATACACTCTTCACCTCTCGACTCCTACGTATTACTCGCCCCTTACGACAGGCAGGGCCTTCTTGCCTCGGCTGTATTCTTATCTCTGCAGGCCGAACGGACACACATACATACACACACACTCACACACGCACACACACACACACTCACACACACACACACACACGCACACACACACACATACACTCTTCACCTTTCGACTCCTACCCATTAGTCGCCTCTTACGACAGGCAGGGCCTTCTTGCCACGGCCGTATTCTTATCTCTGCGAGCCGAACGGACACACACACACACTCACACACGCACACACGCACACACACACATACACTCTTCACCTCTCGACTCCTACCCATTAGTCGTCTCTTACGACAGGCAGGGCCTTCTTGCCACGGCCGTATTCTTATCTCTGCGAGCCGAACGGACACACACACACACACTCACACACGCACACACGCACACACACACATACACTCTTCACCTCTCGACTCCTACCCATTAGTCGTCTCTTACGACAGGCAGGGCCTTCTTGCCACGGCCGTATTCTTATCTCTGCGAGCCGAACGGACACACACACACACTCACACACGCACACACGCACACACACACATACACTCTTCACCTCTCCACTCCTACCCATTAGTCGCCTCTTTCGACAGGCAGGGCCTTTTTGCCACGGCCGTGTTCTTATCTTTGCGAGCCATACAGACACACATACACACTCACACACACACACCTACACCATTCACCTCTCGACTCCTACCTATTACTCGCACCTTACGACAGGCAGGGCCTTCTTGCCTCGGCTGTATTCTTATCTCTGCAGGCCGAACGGACACACATACATACACACACACTCACACACGCACACACACACACACTCACACACACACGCACACACACACACACACACATACACTCTTCACCTCTCGACTCCTACCCATTAGTCGCCTCTTACGACAGGCAGGGCTTTTTTGCCACTGCCGTGTTTTTACCTCTGCGAGCCATACAGACACACACACACACTCACACACGCACACACGCACACACACACACACATACACTCTTCACCTTTCGACTCCTACCCATTAGTCGCCTCTTACGACAGGCAGGGCCTTCTTGCCACGGCCGTATTCTTATCTCTGCGAGCCGAACGGACACACACACACACACTCACACACGCACACACGCACACACACACATACACTCTTCACCTCTCGACTCCTACCCATTAGTCGCCTCTTACGTCAGGCAGGGCATTCTTTCCTCGGCCGTGTTCTTATCTCTGCAAGCCGAACGGACACACACACATACTCACACACGCACACACACACATACACTCTTCACCCCTCGACTCCTACCTATTAGTCGCCCCTTACAAGAGGCAGGGCCTTCTTGCCTCGGCCGTATTCTTATCTCTGCAAGCCTAACGGACACACACACATACACACACATACTCACACACGCAAACACACCGCACACACACACACACACATACACTCTTCACCTCTCGACTCCTACCCATTAGTCGCCTCTTACGTCAGGCAGGGCCTTCTTTCCTCGGCCGTAGTCTTATCTCTGTGAGCCGAAGAGACACACACACACACACACACATACACACACACTCACACACGCACACACACACACATACACTCTTCACCTCTCGACTCCTACCCAGTAGTCGCCACTAACGACAGGCAGGGCCTTCTTGCCCCTGCTGTATTCTTATCTCTGCAAGCTGAACGGACACACACACTCACACACACAAGCACGCACACACGCACACACACACGCGCACACACACACACAATTACACTCTTCACCTCTCGACTTCTACCCATTAGTCGCCTCTTACGACAAGCATGGCCTTCTTGCCACCGCTGTTTTCTTATTTCTGCGAGACGAAGGGACACACACACATACACACACACACTCACACACACACGCGCACAAACGCACGCACACATTCTTCACCTCTCGACTCCTACCCATTAGTCGCCCATTACGACAGGCATGGACTTCTTGAAACCGCCGATTTCTTATCTCTGCGAGCCGAAGGGACACACATACACATACACACACACTCACACACACACGCGCACACGCACGCACACATACACTCTTCACCTCTCGACTCCTAACCATTAGTCGCCCCTTACGACAGGCATGTCCTTCTTGCCACCGCTGTTTTCTTATCTCTGCGAGCCGAAGGGACACACACACAAACATACACACACACACACTCACACACACACACACACACACGAACACACTCGCACACACACATACACTCACACACACACGCACACACACATACACTCTTCACCTCTCGACTCCTACCTATTAGTCGCCCCTTACAAGAGGCAGGGCCTTCTTGCCTCGACCGTATTCTTATCTCTGCAAACCAAACGGACACACACACATACTCACACACGCACACACACACGCACACACGCATACACACATACACTCTTCACCTCTCGTCTCCACCCTATTAGTCGCCCCTTACAAAAGGCAGGGTCTTCTTGTCTTGGCCGTATTCTTATCTCTGCAATCCAAACGGACACACAAACATACACACACACTCACACACGCACACACACGCACACACGCACACACACATATACACTCTTCACCACTCGACTCCTACCCATTAGTCGCCTCTTACGACAGGCAGGGCCTTCTTGCCACGGCCGTGTTCTTATCTCTGCGAGCCTACTGAACACACACACTCACACACACAAATACATACACACAGTCACACACGCACACACACGCACACACGCAAACACACACATACACCCTTCACCTCTCGACTCCTACCCATTAGTCGCCTCTTACGACAGGCAGGGCCTTCTTGCCACGGCCGTGTTCTTATCTCTGCGAGACGACCGGACACACACACACACACCCACACAAGCACACACAAGCACACACGCACACGCACACACACACACACATACACTCTTCACCTCTCGACTTCTACCCATTAGTCACCGCTTACGACAGGCAGGGCTTTCTTGGCACGGACGTGTTCTTATCTCTGCGAGCCGACCGGACACACACACACTCACACACGCACACACACACTCACACACGCACGCACACACGCACACACTTACACACGCATACACACACACATACACTTTTCACCTCTCGACTCCTACCCATTAGTCGCCCCTTACGACAGGCATGTCCTTCTTGCCACCGCTGTTTTCTTATCTCTGCGAGCCGAAGGGACACACACACAAACATACACACACACACACTCACACAAACACACACACACGAACACATACGCACACACACATACACTCACACACACACACACGCACACACACATACACTCTTCACCTCTCGACTCCTACCTATTAGTCGCCCCTTACAAGAGGCAGGGCCTTCTTGCCTCGACCGTATTCTTATCTCTGCAAGCCAAACGGACACACACACATACTCACACACGCACACACACACGCACACACGCATACACACATACACTCTTCACCTCTCGTCTCCTACCTATTAGTCGCCCCTTACAAAAGGCAGGGTCTTCTTGCCTTGGCCGTATTCTTATCTCTGCAATCCAAACGGACACACAAACATACTAACACACTCACACACGCACACACACGCACACACGCACACACACACATATACACTCTTCACCACTCGACTCCTACCCATTAGTCGCCTCTTACGACAGGCAGGGCCTTCTTGCCACGGCCGTGTTCTTATCTCTGCGAGCCTACTGGACACACACACACTCACACACACAGATACACACACACACTCACACATCACACACACGCACACACGCACACACACACATACACTCTTCACCTATCGACTCCTACCCATTAGTCGCCTCTTTCGACAGGCAGGGCCTTTTTTGCCACGGCCGTGTTCTTATCTCTGCGACACGACCGGACACACACACACACTCACACAAGCACACACACGCACACACGCACACACGCACACACACACATACACTCTTCACCTCTCGACTCCTACCTATTACTCGCCCCTTACGACAGGCAGGGCCTTCTTGCCTCGGCTGTATTCTTATCTCTGCAGGCCGAACGGACACACATACATACACACACACTCACACACGCACACACACACACACTCACACACACACACACACGCACACACACACACACACACTCTTCACCTTTCGACTCCTACCCATTAGTCGCCTCCTACGACAGGCAGGGCCTTCTTGCCACGGCCGTATTCTTATCTCTGCGAGCCGAACGGACACACACACACACTCACACACGCACACACGCACACACACACATACACTCTTCACCTCTCGACTCCTACCTATTAGTCGCCCCTTACAAGAGGCAGGGCCTTCTTGCCTCGGCCGTATTCTTATCTCTGCAAGCCAAACGGACACACACACATACTCACACACGCACACACACACGCACACACGCATACACACATACACTCTTCACCTCTCGTCTCCTACCTATTAGTCGCCCCTTACAAAAGGCAGGGTCTTCTTGCCTTGGCCGTATTCTTATCTCTGCAATCCAAACGGACACACAAACATACTAACACACTCACACACGCACACACACGCACACACGCACACACACACATATACACTCTTCACCACTCGACTCCTACCCATTAGTCGCCTCTTTCGACAGGCAGGGCCTTTTTTGCCACGGCCGTGTTCTTATCTCTGCGAGACGACCGGACACACACACACACTCACACAAGCACACACACGCACACACGCACACACGCACACACACACATACACTCTTCACCTTTCGACTCCTACCTATTACTCGCCCCTTACGACAGGCAGGGCCTTCTTGCCTCGGCTGTATTCTTATCTCTGCAGGCCGAACGGACACACATACATACACACACACTCACACACGCACACACACACACTCACACACACACACACACACGCACACACACACACACACACTCTTCACCTTTCGACTCCTACCCATTAGTCGTCTCTTACGACAGGCAGGGCCTTTTTGCCACGGCCGTGTTTTTATCTCTGCGAGCCATACAGACACACACACACACACACACTCACACACACACACACCTAAACTCTTCACCTCTCGACTCTTACCTATTACTCGCCCCTTACGACAGGCAGGGCCTTCTTGCCTCGGCTGTGTTCTTATCTCTGCAAGCCGAACGGACAAACATACATACACACACTCACACACGCACACACACATGAACATAGAGACACACACATAAACTCTTCACCTCTCCACTCCTACCCATTAGTCGCCTCTTTCGACAGGCAGGGCCTTTTTGCCACGGCCGTGTTCTTATCTTTGCGAGCCATACAGACACACATACACACTCACACACACACACCTACACTCTTCACCTCTCGACTCCTACCTATTACTCGCACCTTACGACAGGCAGAGCCTTCTTGCCTCGGCTGTATTCTTATGTCTGCAGGCCGAACGGACACACATACATACACACACACTCACACACGCACACACACACACACTCACACACACACGCACACACACACACACATACACTCTTCACCTCTCGACTCCTACCCATTAGTCGCCTCTTACGACAGGCAGGGCTTTTTTGCCACGGCCGTGTTTTTACCTCTGCGAGCCATACAGACACACACACACACTCACAACCACACACACACACACCTAAACTCTTCTAAACGACAGGCAGGGCCTTCTTGCAACGGCTGTATTCTTATCTCTGCAAGCCGAACGGACACACACACACATACACTCACACACGCACACACACACACTCACACACAGGTACACTCTTCAACTCGCGACTCCTACCCATTAGTTGCTTCTTACAGCAAGCATGGCCTTCTTGCCACGGCCGTATTCGTACCTCTGCGAGCAGAAGAGACACGCACACACACACACATACACATACACACACACACGCGCGCACACACACATACACTCTTTACCTCTCGACTCCTAGCCATTATTCTCCTCTTACGACAGGCAGAGCCTTCTTGCCACGGCCGTGTTCATATCTCTGCGAGCCGACCGGACACACACACACACACTGACACACACACACTCACACACACACTCACACACGCACGCACACACGCACACAAACACACACACATACACTCTTCACCTCTTGACTCCTACCTATTAGTCGGCTCTTACGATAGGCAGGGCCTTCTTGCCACGGCCGTGTTCTTATCTCTGCGAGCCGACTGGACACACACACTCACACACATAAATACACACACACACACTCACACACGCATACACACGCACACACGCACACTCACACACAAATACACTCTTCACCTCTCGACTCCTACCCATTAGTCGCCTCTTACGACAGGCAGGGCCTTCTTGCCACGGCCGTGTTCTTATCTCTGCGAGCCGACTGGACACACACACACTCACACACAAATACACACACACACTCACACACGCACACACACGCACACTCACACACACATACACTCTTCACCTCTCGACCCCTACCCATTAGTCGCCTATTACGACAGGCAGGGCCTTCTTGCCACGGCCGTGTTCTTATATCTGAGAGCCGACCGGACACACACACACACACTCACACACGCACACACACGCTCACACGCACTTACACACATACACTCTTCACCTCTCGACTCCTACGCATTAGTCGCCGCTTACGACAGGCAGGGCCTTCTTGGCACGGACGTGTCCTTATCACTGCGAGCCGACCGGACACACACACTCACACACGCACACACCCACGCACACACGCACACACACATATACACTCTTCACCTCTCGACTCCTACCAATTAGTCGCCACTTACGACAGGCAGGGCATTCTTGCCTCGGCCGTATTCTTATCTCTGCAAGCCGAACGGACACACACACACTCACACACACACGCACGCACACACGCACACACACGCAAACACGCACACACACACATACACTCTTCACCTCTCGACTCCTACCTATTAGTCGCCTCTTACGATAGGCAGGGCTTTCTTGCCTCGGTCGTGCTCTTATCTCTGCAAGCCGAACTAACACACACACATACTCACACACGCACACACACGCACACACGCATACACACATACACTCTTCACCTCTCGACTCCTACTTTTTAGTCGCCCCTTACAAGAGGCAAGGCCTTCTTGCCTCGGCCGTATTCTTATCTTTGCAAGCCAAACAGACACACACACATACACACACACACGCACACACACGCACACACGCACACACACACACATACACTCTTCACCTCTCGACTACTACCCGTTAGTCGCCTCTTAACGACAGGCAGTGCCTTCTTGCCACGGCCGTGTTCTCATCTCTGCAAGCCGACCGGACACACACACACTGACACACACACATACACACACACACTAACACACGCACGCACACACGCACACACACACATATACACTCTTCACCTCTCGACTCCTACCCATTATTCTCCTCTTACGACAGGCAGGGACATCTTGCCACGGCCGTGTTCTTATCTCTGCAAGCCAAACGGACACACACACACACACGCACACACACACACACGCACACGCACACGCACACGCACACGCACACACTCTCCACCTCTCGACTCCTATCCATTAGTCGCCTCTTACGACAGGCATGGCCTTCTTGCCACCGCTTTTTTCTTATCTCTGCGAGCGAAGGGACACACACACACACACATACACACACACACTCACACACACACACACGCACACACGCACGCATACACGCACACACACATACACTCACACACACACAAACACGCACACACGCACACACACATACATTCTTCACCTCTCTAATCCTACCTATTAGTCGCCCCTTACAAGAGGAAAGGCCTTCTTGCCTCGGCCGTATTCTTATCTCTGCAAGCCAAACAGACACACACACATACTCACACACGCACACACACACGCACACACGCACACACACACATACACTCTTCACCTCTCGACTCCTACCTATTAGTCGCCTCTTACGATAGGCAGGGCCTGCTTGCCTCGGTCGTGTTCTTATTTCTGCAAGCCGAACTAACACACACACATACTCACACACGCACACACACGCACACACGCACACACACACTTACACTCTCCAGCTCTCGACTCCTACTTATTAGTCGCCCATTACAAGAGGCAGGGCCTTCTTGCCTTGGCCGTATTCTTATCTCTGCAAGCCAAACAGACACACACACATACACAAACACTTACACACGCACACGCACGCACACGCACACGCACACACTCTTCACCTCTCGACTCCTATTCATTAGTCGCCTTTTAAGACAGGCAGGGCCTTCTTGCCACGGACGATTACCTATCTCTGCAAACCGAACGGACACACACACACACACACACTTGCACACATACACACATACACACACATACACGCTTCACCTCTCGACTCCTACCCATTAGTCGCTCCTTACAGCAAGCATGGCCTTCTTGCCACGGACGTAGGCTTATCTCTGCGAGCCGAAGGGATACACACACATACACACACACATACACACACATACTCACACACACACGCACACACGCACACACACACACGTATACTCTTCACCTCTTGACTCCTACCTATTGGTCGGCTCTTACGATAGGCAGGGCCTTCTTGCCTTGGTCGTGCTCTTATCTCTGCAAGCCGAATGGACACACACACATATACACACACACTCTCACACGCACACACACGCACATACGCACACACATATACACTCTTCACCACTCGTCTCCTACCCTCTAGTCGCCTCCTTACGGCAGGCAGGGCCTTTTTGCCACGGCCGTGTTCTTATCTCTGCGAGCCGACTGGACACACACACTCACACACACAAATACACACACACACTCACACACGCACACACAGGCACACACGCACACTCACACACAAATACACTCTTCACCTCTCGACTCCTACCCATTAGACGCCTCTTACGACAGGCAGGGCCTTCTTGCCACGGCCGTGTTCTTATCTCTGCGAGCCGACTGGACACACACACACTCACACACACAAATACACACACACACTCACACACGCACACACACGCACACTCACACACACATACACTCTTCTCCTCTCGACTCCTACCCATTAGTCGCCTCTTACGACAGGCAGGGCCTTCTTGCCACGGCCGTGTTCTTATCTCTGAGAGCCGACCGGACACACACACACTCACACACGCACACACACGCTCAAACGCACTTACACATATACACTCTTCACCTCTCGACTCCTACGCATTAGTCGCCTCTTACGATAGGCAGGGACTTCTTGGCACAGACGTGTCCTTATCACTGCGAGCCGACTGGACACACACACTCACACACGCACACACACACGCACATACGCACACACACACATACACTCTTCACCTCTCGACTCCTACCAATTAGTCGCCACTTACAACAAGCAGGGCATTCTTGCCTCGGCCGGATTCTTATCTCTGCAAGCCGAACGGACACATACACACTCACACACACAAGCACGCACACACGCACACACACGCACACACACAAAAACACTTTTCACCTCTCGACTCCTACCCATTAGTTGCCTCTTACGACAGGCATGGCCTTCTTGCCTCGGCCGTATTCTAATCTCTGCGAGCCGAATGGACACACACATACATACACACACACACTTACACACGCACAAACACACACACACACCCACACACGCACACACACACACAGGGCCTTCTTGCCTCGGCCGTATTCTTATCTCTGCAAGCCGAACGGACACATACACACTCACACACACAAGCACGCACACACGCACACACACGCACACACACAAAAACACTTTTCACCTCTCGACTCCTACCAATTAGTCGCCACTTACGACAGGCAGGGCCTTCTTGCCTCGGCCGTATTCTTATCACTGCAAGCCGAACGGACACATACACACTCACACACACACGCACACACACGCACACACACAAAAACACTTTTCACCTCTCGACTCCTACCAATTAGTCGCCACTTACGACAGGCAGGGCCTTCTTGCCTCGGCCGTATTCTTATCACTGCAAGCCGAACGGACACATACACACTCACACACACACGCACGCACACACGCACACACACAAATACACTCTTCACCTCTCGACTCCTACCAATTAGTCGCCACTTACGACAGGCAGGGCATTCTTGCCTTGGCCGTATTCTTATCTCTGCAAGCCGAACGGACACATACACACTCACACACACAAGCACGCACACACGCACACACACGCACACACACAAAAACACTTTTCACCTCTCGACTCCTACCAATTAGTCGCCACTTACGACAGGCAGGGCCTTCTTGCCTCGGCCGTAATCTAATCTCTGCGAGCCGAATGGACACACACATACATACACACACACACACTTACACACGCACAAACACACACACACACCCACACACGCACACACACACACATACACTCTTCACCTCTCGACTCCTACCAATTAGTCGCCACTTACGACAGGCAGGGCCTTCTTGCCTTGGCCGTATTTTTATCTCTGCAAGCCGAACGGACACATGCACACTCACACACACAAGCACGCACACACGCACACACACGCACACACACAAAAACACTTTTCACCTCTCGACTCCTACCAATTAGTCGCCACTTACGACAGGCAGGGCCTTCTTGCCTCGGCCGTATTCTTATCTCTGCAAGCCGAACGGACACATACACACTCACACACACACGCACGCACACACGCACACACACAAATACACTCTTCACCTCTCGACTCCTACCCATTAGTCGCCTCTTACGACAGGCATGGCCTTCTTGCCTCTGCCGTATTCTAATCTCTGCGAGCCGAATGGACACACACAAACATACACACACACACTTACACACGCACAAACACACACACACCTACACACGCACACACTCACGTACCCTCTTCACCTCTCGACTCCTACCCATTAGTAGCCTCTTACGATAGGCAGGGCCTTCTTGCCTCGGTCGTGCTCTTATCTCTGCAAGCCGAACTAACACACACACATACTCACACACGCACACACACGCACACATTCATACACACATACACTCTTCACCTCTCGACTCCTACTTATTAGTCGCCCCTTACAAGAGGCAGGGCCTTCTTGCCTCGGTTGTATTCTTATCTCTGCAAGCGGAACGGACACACACACACACGCACACACAAACACACGCACTCTCACACGCACACACACGCACATACGCACACACATATACACTCTTTACCACTCGACTCCTACCCATTAGTCGCCTCTTACGACAGGCAGGGCCTTCTTGCCACGGCCGTGTTCTTATCTCTGCGAGCCGACTGGACACACACACTCACACACACAAATACACACACACGCACACACACGCACACTTACACACAAATACACTCTTCACCTCTCGACTCCTACCCATTAGTCGCCTCTTACGACAGGCAGGGCCTTCTTGCCACGGCCGTGTTCTTATCTCTGCGAGCCGACTGGACACACACACTCACACACACAAATACACACACACGCACACACACGCACACTTACACACAAATACACTCTTCACCTCTCGACTCCTACCAATTAGTCGCCACTTACAACAAGCAGGGCATTCTTGCCTCGGCCGGATTCTTATCTCTGCAAGCCGAACGGACACATACACACTCACACACACAAGCACGCACACACGCACACACACGCACACACACAAAAACACTTTTCACCTCTCGACTCCTACCCATTAGTTGCCTCTTACGACAGGCATGGCCTTCTTGCCTCGGCCGTATTCTAATCTCTGCGAGCCGAATGGACACACACATACATACACACACACACTTACACACGCACAAACACACACACACACCCACACACGCACACACACACACAGGGCCTTCTTGCCTCGGCCGTATTCTTATCTCTGCAAGCCGAACGGACACATACACACTCACACACACAAGCACGCACACACGCACACACACGCACACACACAAAAACACTTTTCACCTCTCGACTCCTACCAATTAGTCGCCACTTACGACAGGCAGGGCCTTCTTGCCTCGGCCGTATTCTTATCACTGCAAGCCGAACGGACACATACACACTCACACACACACGCACACACACGCACACACACAAAAACACTTTTCACCTCTCGACTCCTACCAATTAGTCGCCACTTACGACAGGCAGGGCCTTCTTGCCTCGGCCGTATTCTTATCACTGCAAGCCGAACGGACACATACACACTCACACACACACGCACACACACGCACACACACAAAAACACTTTTCACCTCTCGACTCCTACCAATTAGTCGCCACTTACGACAGGCAGGGCATTCTTGCCTTGGCCGTATTCTTATCTCTGCAAGCCGAACGGACACATACACACTCACACACACAAGCACGCACACACGCACACACACGCACACACACAAAAACACTTTTCACCTCTCGACTCCTACCAATTAGTCGCCACTTACGACAGGCAGGGCCTTCTTGCCTCGGCCGTAATCTAATCTCTGCGAGCCGAATGGACACACACATACATACACACACACACACTTACACACGCACAAACACACACACACACCCACACACGCACACACACACACATACACTCTTCACCTCTCGACTCCTACCAATTAGTCGCCACTTACGACAGGCAGGGCCTTCTTGCCTTGGCCGTATTTTTATCTCTGCAAGCCGAACGGACACATGCACACTCACACACACAAGCACGCACACACGCACACACACGCACACACACGCACACACACAAAAACACTTTTCACCTCTCGGCTCCTACCAATTAGTCGCCACTTACGACAGGCAGGGCCTTCTTGCCTCGGCCGTATTCTTATCTCTGCAAGCCGAACGGACACATACACACTCACACACACACGCACGCACACACGCACACACACAAATACACTCTTCACCTCTCGACTCCTACCCATTAGTCGCCTCTTACGACAGGCATGGCCTTCTTGCCTCTGCCGTATTCTAATCTCTGCGAGCCGAATGGACACACACAAACATACACACACACACTTACACACGCACAAACACACACACACCTACACACGCACACACTCACGTACCCTCTTCACCTCTCGACTCCTACCCATTAGTAGCCTTTTACGATAGGCAGGGCCTTCTTGCCTCGGTCGTGCTCTTATCTCTGCAAGCCGAACTAACACACACACATACTCACACACGCACACACACGCACACATTCATACACACATACACTCTTCACCTCTCGACTCCTACTTATTAGTCGCCCCTTACAAGAGGCAGGGCCTTCTTGCCTCGGTTGTATTCTTATCTCTGCAAGCGGAACGGACACACACACACACGCACACACAAACATACGCACTCTCACACGCACACACACGCACATACGCACACACATATACACTCTTTACCACTCGACTCCTACCCATTAGTCGCCTCTTACGACAGGCAGGGCCTTCTTGCCACGGCCGTGTTCTTATCTCTGCGAGCCGACTGGACACACACACTCACACACACAAATACACACACACGCACACACACGCACACTTACACACAAATACACTCTTCACCTCTCGACTCCTACCCATTAGTCGCCTCTTACGACAGGCAGGGCCTTCTTGCCACGGCCGTGTTCTTATCTCTGCGAGCCGACTGGACACACACACACTCACACACACAAATACACACACACATTCACACACGCACACACACGCACACTCACACACACATACACTCTTCACCTCTCGACTCCTACCCATTAGTCGCCTCTTACGACAGGCAGGGCCTTCTTGCCACGGCCGTGTTCTTATCTCTGAGAGCCGACCGGACATACACACACACTCACACACGCACACACACGCTCACACGCACTTACACATATGCACTCTTCACCTCTCGACTCCTACGCAGTAGTCGCCGCTTACGACAGGCAGGGCCTTCTTGGCACAGACGTGTCCTTATCACTGCGAGCCGACCGGACACACACACTCACACACGCACACACACACGCACACACGCACACACACACATACACTCTTCACCTCTCGACTCCTACCAATTAGTCGCCACTTACGACAGGCAGGGCATTCTTGCCTTGGCCGTATTCTTATCTCTGCAAGCCGAACGGACACATACACACTCACACACACAAGCACGCACACACGCACACACACGCACACACACAAAAACACTTTTCACCTCTCGACTCCTACCAATTAGTCGCCACTTACGACAGGCAGGGCCTTCTTGCCTCGGCCGTATTCTAATCTCTGCGAGCCGAATGGACACACACATACATACACACACACACACTTACACACGCACAAACACACACACACACACACCCACACACGCACACACACACACATACACTCTTAACCTCTCGACTCCTACGCATTAGTCGCCGCTTACGACAGGCAGGGACTTCTTGGCACAGACGTGTCCTTATCACTGCGAGCCGACTGGACACACACACTCACACACGCACACACACACGCACACACGCACACACACACATACACTCTTCACCTCTCGACTCCTACCAATTAGTCGCCACTTACGACAAGCAGGGCATTCTTGCCTCGGCCGTATTCTTATCTCTGCAAGCCGAACGGACACATACACACTCACACACACAAGCACGCACACACGCACACACACGCACACACACAAAAACACTTTTCACCTCTCGCCTCGTACCCATTAGTTGCCTCTTACGACAGGCATGGCCTTCTTGCCTCGGCCGTATTCTAATCTCTGCGAGCCGAATGGACACACACATACATACACACACACACTTACACACGCACAAACACACACACACACCCACACACGCACACACACACACACATACACTCTTCACCTCTCGACTCCTACCAATTAGTCGCCACTTACGACAGGCAGGGCCTTCTTGCCTCGGCCGTATTCTTATCTCTGCAAGCCGAACGGACACATACACACTCACACACACAAGCACGCACACACGCACACACACGCACACACACAAAAACACTTTTCACCTCTCGACTCCTACCAATTAGTCGCCACTTACGACAGGCAGGGCCTTCTTGCCTCGGCCGTATTCTTATCACTGCAAGCCGAACGGACACATACGCACTCACACACACACGCACGCACACACGCACACACACAAATACACTCTTCACCTCTCGACTCCTACCCATTAGTCGCCTCTTACGACAGGCAGGGACTTCTTGCCACGGCCGTGTTCTTATCTCTGCAAGCCAAACAGACACACACACACACACACATACACACACATAGTCACACACGCACAAACACACGCACACACACAAAGACACATACACTCTTCACCTCTCGACTCCTATTCATTAGTCGCCTCTTACGACAGGCAGGGACTTCTTGCCACGGCCGTGTTCTTATCTCTGCGAGACGAACGGACACACACACACTCACACACACACACGCACACACGCACACACGTACGCACACACGCACACACACATACACTCTTCACCTCTCGACTCCTACCCATTATTCCCCTCTTACGACAGGCATGGGCTTTTTGCCACGGCCGTGTTCTTATCTCTGCAAGCCGAACGGACACACACACACACGCACACACACACACGCACACGCTCACGCACACGCACACGCACACACTCTCCACCTCTCGACTAATAT
>NW_027311885.1:2327500-2460000 GCF_040954645.1 Diabrotica undecimpunctata
TACACACATACACACACACACATACTCACACACGCACGCACACACGCACACACACATACACTCACACACACACACAAACACGCACACACGCACACACACATACATTCTTCACCTCTCGACTCCTACCTATTAGTCGCTTCTTACGAATAGGCAGGGCCTTCTTGCCTCGGTCGTGCTCTTATCTATGCAAGCCGAACGGACACACACACACATACACATTCTCACACGCACACACACGCACATACGCACACATATATACACTCTTCACCACTCGACTCCTACTTATTAGTCGCCTCTTACGACAGGCATGGCCTTCTTGCCACGGCCGTGTTCTTATCTCTGCAGGCCAACTAGACACACACACTCACACACACAAATACACACACACACTCACACACGCACACACACGCACACACGCACACTCACACACACATACACTCTTCACCTCTCGACTCCTACCCATTAGTCGCCTCTCACGACAGGCAGGGCCTTCTTGCCACGGCCGTGTTCTTATCTCTGCGAGCCGACTGGACACACACACACTCACACACACAAATACACACACACACTTACACACGCACACACCCGCACACTCACACACACATACACTCTTCACCTCTCGACTCCTACCCATTAGCCGCCTCTTACAACAGGCAGGGCCTTCTTGCCACGGCCGTGTTCTTATCTCTGCGAGCCGACCGAACACACACACACTCACACACGCACACACACAAACACACGCACTTACACACATACAATCTTCACCTCTCGACTCCTACGCATTAGTCGCCGCTTACGACAGGCAGGGCCTTCTTGCCTCGGCCGTATTCTTATCTCTGCAAGCCGAACGGACACACACACACTAACACACACACGCACGCACACACGCACACACACGCACACACGCACACACACATACACTCTTTACCTCTCGACTCCTACCAATTAGTCGCCACTTACGACAGGCAGGGCCTTCTTGCCTCGGCCGTATTCTTATCTCTGCAAGCCGAACGGACACACACACACTCACACACACACGCACGCTCACACGCACACACACGCACACACGCACACACACACATACACTCTTCACCTCTCGACTCCTACCTATTAATCGCCTCTTACGATAGGCAGGGCTTTCTTGCCTCGGTCGTGCTCTTATCTCTGCAAGCCGAACTAACACACACATACTCACACACGCACACACACGCACACACACGCACACACGCATACACACATACACTCTTCACCTCTCGACTCCTACTTATTAGTCGCCCTTTACAAGAGGCAGGGCCTTCTTGCCTTGGCCGTATTCTTATCTCTGCAAGCCAAACAGACACACACACATACACACACACACGCACACACACGCACACACGCACACACACACACATACACCCTTCACCTCTCGACTCCTACCCATTAGTCGCCTCTTAACGACTGGCAGTGCCTTCTTGCCACGGCCGTGTTCTCATCTCTGCGAGCCGACGGGACACACACACACACTGACACTCACACACATACCTATTACTCGACTCTCACGACAGGCAGGGCCTTCTTGCCTCGGCTGTGTTCTTATCTCTGCAAGACGAACGAACACACACACATACTCACACACGCACACACGCACACACACATACACTCACACACACACGCACACACACACACGCACACGCACACACTCTCCACCGCTCGACTCCTACCCATTAGTCGTTTCTTACGACAGGCAGGGCCTTCTTGCCTCGGCCGTATTCTTATCTCTGCAAGCCAAACGGACACACACACACACACAAATACACACACATACTCACACACGCACAAACACACGCACACACACAAAGACACATACACTCTTCACCTCTCGACTCCTATTCATTAGTCGCCTCTTACGACAGGCAGGGACTTCTTGCCACGGCCGTGTTCTTATCTCTGCAAGCCGAACGGACACACACACACGCACACACAAGCACACGCACACAGGCACACACGCACACACGCACACGTACACGCACACGCACACACTCTCCACCTCTCGACTCTTATCCATTAGTCGCCTCTTAAGACAGGCAGGGCCTTCTTGCCTCGGCCGTATTCATATCTCTGCAAGCCAAACGGACACACACACACAAATACACACACATACTCACACACGCACAAACACACGCACACACACAAAGACACATACACTCTTCACCTCTCGACTCCTATTCATTAGTCGCCTCTTACGAGAGGCAGGGACTTCTTGCTACGGCCGTGTTCTTATCTCTGCGAGCCGACCGAACACACACACTGACACACACACACATTCACACACACACTCACACACGTACGCACACACGCACACACACACACATACACTCTTCACCTCTCGACTCCTACCCATTATTCTCCTCTTACGACAGGCATGGACTTCTTGCCACGGCCGTGTTCTTATCTCTGCATGCCGAACGGACACACACACACACGCACACACACACACGCACATGCACACGCACACGCACACGCACACACTCTTCACCTCTCGACTCCTACCCATTATTCTCCTCTTACGACAGGCAGGGACTACTTGCCACGGCCGTGTTCTTATCTCTGCAAGCCGAACGGACACACACATACACACACACTCACACACACACGCACACACGCACGCACACACGCACACACACATACACTCACACACACAAACACGCACATACGCACACACACATACATTCTTCACCTCTCGACTCCTACCTATTAATCGTCTCTCACGACAGGCAGGGTCTTCTTGCCTCGGCCGTATTCTTATCTCTGCAAGCCGAACGGACACACACACATACACACACGCTTACACACGCACACACACACGCACACACACACACGCACATGCACACGCACACGCACACGCACACACTCTTCACCTCTCGACTCCTACCCATTATTCTCCTCTTACGACAGGCAGGGACTACTTGCCACGGCCGTGTTCTTATCTCTGCAAGCCGAACGGACATACACATACACACACACTCACACACACACGCACACACACACTCACACAGACACGCACACACACACTCACTCACACACACACACACATACACTCTTAACCTCTCGACTCCTACCCATTAGTCGCCTCTTACGACATTCAGGGACTTCTTGCCACGGACGTATTCATATCTCTGCAAGCCGAACGGACACACACACTTATACACACACACTCACACACGCACAAACACACACACGCACACACGCACACACACATACACTCTTCACCTCTCGACTCCTACCTTTTAGTCGCCTCTTACGATAAGCAGGGCCTTCTTGCCGCGGTCGTGTTCTCATCTCTGCAAGCCAAACTAACACACACACATACTCACACACGCACACACACGCACACACACACGCACACACGCACACACACACACATACACTCTTGACCTCTCGACTCCTACTTATTAGTTGACCCTTACAAGAGGCAGGGACTTCTGGCCTCGGCCGTATTCTTATCTCTGCAAGCCAAACGGACACACACACACACACACACACATACACTCTTCACCTCTCGACTCCTACCCATTATTCTCCTCTTACGACAGGCAGGGACTTCTTGCCACGGCCGTGTTCTTATCTCTGCAAGCCGAACGGACACACACACATACACACGCACACACACACGCACACACGCACACACACACATACACTCTTCACCTCTCGACTCCTACCCATTATTCTCCTATTACGACAGGCAGGGACTTCTTGCCACGGCCGTGTTCTTATCTCTGCAAGCCGAACGGACACACACACACACGCACACACACACACGCACACGCACACACTCTCCACCGCTCAACTCCTACCCATTAGTCGTTTCTTACGACAGGCAGGGCCTTCTTGCCTCGGCCGTATTCTTATCTCTGCAAGCCAAACGGACACACACACACACAAATACACACACACATACTCACACACGCACAAACACACGCACACACACAAAGACACATACACTCTTCACCTCTCGACTCCTATTCATTAGTCGCCTCTTACGACAGGCAGGGACTTCTTGCCACGGCCGTGTTCTTATCTCTGCGAGCCGACCGGGCACACACACACTGACACACACACATTCACACACACACACTCACACACGTACGCAGACACGCAAACACACACATACACTCTTCACCTCTCGACTCCTACCCATTATTCTCCTCTTACGACAGGCAGGGACTTCTTGCCACGGCCGTGTTCTTATCTCTGCAAGCCGAACGGACACACACACACGCACACACAAACACACGCACACAGGCACACGCACACACGCACACGTACACGCACACGCACACACTCTCCACCTCTCGACTCTTATCCATTAGTCGCCTCTTAAGACAGGCAGGGCCTTCTTGCCTCGGCCGTATTCATATCTCTGCAAGCCAAACGGACACACACACACAAATACACACACATACTCACACACGCACAAATACACGCACACACACAAAGACACATACACTCTTCACCTCTCGACTCCTATTCATTAGTCGCCTCTTACGAGAGGCAGGGACTTCTTGCTACGGCCGTGTTCTTATCTCTGCGAGCAGACCGGACACACACACAGACACACACACACATTCACACACACACTCACACACGTACGCACACACGCACACACACACACATACACTCTTCACCTCTCGACTCCTACCCATTATTCTCCTCTTACGACAGGCATGGACTTCTTGCCACGGCCGTGTTCTTATCTCTGCATGCCGAACGGACACACACACACACGCACACACACACACGCACACGCACACGCACACGCACACGCACACACTCTTCACCTCTCGACTCCTACCCATTATTCTCCTCTTACGACAGGCAGGGACTACTTGCCACGACCGTGTTCTTATCTCTGCAAGCCGAACGGACACACACATACACACACACTCACACACACACGCACACACGCACGCACACACGCACACACACATACACTCACACAAACAAACACGCACATACGCACACACACATACATTCTTCACCTCTCGACTCCTACCTATTAATCGTCTCTCACGACAGGCAGGGTCTTCTTGCCTCGGCCGTATTCTTATCTCTGCAAGCCGAACGGACACACACACATACACACACGCTTACACACGCACACACACGCACACACGCACACACACATACACTCTTTACCTCTCGACTCCTACCCATTAGTCGCTTCTTACAACAGGCAGGGCCTTCTTGCTACTGCCATGTTCTTATCTCTGCAAGCCGAACGGACACACACATACACACACACTCACACACACACGCACACACACACACACTCACACACACGCACACATACACTCTTAACCTCTCGACTCCTACCCATTAGTCGCCTCTTACGACATTCAGGGACTTCTTGCCACGGACGTATTCTTATCTCTGCAAGCCGAACGGACACACACACATACTCACACACGCACACACACGCACACACGCACACTCACACACACATACACTCTTCACCTCTCGACTCCTACCCATTAGTCGCCTCTTACGACAAGCAGGGCCTTCTTGCCACGGCGGTGTTCTTATCTCTGCAAGCCGAACGGACACACACACACGCACACACAAACACACGCACACAGGCATACACGCACACACGCACACGCACACGCACACACTCTCCACCTCTCGACTCCTATCCATTAGTCGCCTCTTAAGACAGGCAGGGCCTTCTTGCCACAGACGTATTCCTATCTCTGCGAGCCGAACGGACACACACACACACACTTGCACACACACACACACACACACACACACACACACACATACACGCTTTACCTCTCGACTCCTACCAATTAGTCGCTCCTTACAGCAAGCATGGCCTTCTTGTCACGGATATATTCTTATCTCTGCGAGCCTAAGGTATACACACACACATACACACACACACATACTCACACACACACGCACACACGCACACACACACACATACACTCTTCACCTCTCGACTCCTACCTATTAGTCGCCTCTTACGATAGGCAGGGCCTTCTTGCCTCGGTCGTGCTCTTATCTCTGCAAGCCGAACTAACACACACACATACTCACACACGCACACACACGCACACACGCATACACACATACACTCTTCACCTCTCGACTCCCACTTATTAGTCGCCCCTTACAAGAGGCAGGGCCTTCTTGCCTCGGCCGTATTCTTATCTCTGCAAGCCAAACAGACACACACACATACACACACACACGCACACACACGCACACACGCACACACACACACACACATACACTCTTCACCTCTCGACTCCTACCCATTATTCTCCTCTTTCGACAGGCAGGGACTTCTTGCCACGGCCGTGTTCTTATCTCTGCGAGCCGACCGGACACACACACTGACACACACACACATTCACACACACACTCACACACGTACGCACACACGCACACACACACACATACACTCTTCACCTCTCGACTCCTACCCATTATTCTCCTCTTACGACAGGCATGGACTTCTTGCCACGGCCGTGTTCTTATCTCTGCATGCCGAACGGACACACACACACACGCACACACACACACGCACATGCACACGCACACGCACACGCACACACTCTTCACCTCTCGACTCCTACCCATTATTCTCCTCTTACGACAGGCAGGGACTACTTGCCACGGCCGTGTTCTTATCTCTGCAAGCCGAACGGACACACACATACACACACACTCACACACACACGCACACACGCACGCACACACGCACACACACATACACTCACACACACAAACACGCACATACGCACACACACATACATTCTTCACCTCTCGACTCCTACCTATTAATCGTCTCTCACGACAGGCAGGGTCTTCTTGCCTCGGCCGTATTCTTATCTCTGCAAGCCGAACGGACACACACACATACACACACGCTTACACACGCACACACACACGCACACACACACACGCACATGCACACGCACACGCACACGCACACACTCTTCACCTCTCGACTCCTACCCATTATTCTCCTCTTACGACAGGCAGGGACTACTTGTTACGGCCGTGTTCTTATCTCTGCAAGCCGAACGGACATACACATACACACACACTCACACACACACGCACACACACACTCACACAGACACGCACACACACACACACTCACACACACACACACATACACTCTTAACCTCTCGACTCCTACCCATTAGTCGCCTCTTACGACATTCAGGGACTTCTTGCCACGGACGTATTCATATCTCTGCAAGCCGAACGGACACACACACTTATACACACACACTCACACACGCACAAACACACACACGCACACACGCACACACACATACACTCTTCACCTCTCGACTCCTACCTTTTAGTCGCCTCTTACGATAAGCAGGGCCTTCTTGCCGCGGTCGTGTTCTCATCTCTGCAAGCCAAACTAACACACACACATACTCACACACGCACACACACGCACACACACACGCACACACGCACACACACACATACACTCTTGACCTCTCGACTCCTACTTATTAGTTGACCCTTACAAGAGGCAGGGACTTCTGGCCTCGGCCGTATTCTTATCTCTGCAAGCCAAACGGACACACACACACACACACACACATACACTCTTCACCTCTCGACTCCTACCCATTATTCTCCTCTTACGACAGGCAGGGACTTCTTGCCACGGCCGTGTTCTTATCTCTGCAAGCCGAACGGACACACACACATACACACGCACACACACACGCACACACACACGCACACACACACATACACTCTTCACCTCTCGACTCCTACCCATTATTCTCCTATTACGACAGGCAGGGACTTCTTGCCACGGCCGTGTTCTTATCTCTGCAAGCCGAACGGACACACACACACGCACACACACACACGCACACGCACACACTCTCCACCGCTCAACTCCTACCCATTAGTCGTTTCTTACGACAGGCAGGGCCTTCTTGCCTCGGCCGTATTCTTATCTCTGCAAGCCAAACGGACACACACACACACACAAATACACACACACATACTCACACACGCACAAACACACGCACACACACAAAGACACATACACTCTTCACCTCTCGACTCCTATTCATTAGTCGCCTCTTACGACAGGCAGGGACTTCTTGCCACGGCCGTGTTCTTATCTCTGCGAGCCGACCGGGCACACACACACTGACACACACACATTCACACACACACTCACACACGTACGCAGACACGCAAACACACACATACACTCTTCACCTCTCGACTCCTACCCATTATTCTCCTCTTACGACAGGCAGGGACTTCTTGCCACGGCCGTGTTCTTATCTCTGCAAGCCGAACGGACACAGACACACGCACACACAAACACACGCACACAGGCACACGCACACACGCACACGTACACGCACACGCACACACTCTCCACCTCTCGACTCTTATCCATTAGTCGCCTCTTAAGACAGGCAGGGCCTTCTTGCCTCGGCCGTATTCATATCTCTGCAAGCCAAACGGACACACACACACAAATACACACACATACTCACACACGCACAAATACACGCACACACACAAAGACACATACACTCTTCACCTCTCGACTCCTATTCATTAGTCGCCTCTTACGAGAGGCAGGGACTTCTTGCTACGGCCGTGTTCTTATCTCTGCGAGCAGACCGGACACACACACAGACACACACACACATTCACACACACACTCACACACGTACGCACACACGCACACACACACACATACACTCTTCACCTCTCGACTCCTACCCATTATTCTCCTCTTACGACAGGCATGGACTTCTTGCCACGGCCGTGTTCTTATCTCTGCATGCCGAACGGACACACACACACACGCACACACACACACGCACACGCACACGCACACGCACACGCACACACTCTTCACCTCTCGACTCCTACCCATTATTCTCCTCTTACGACAGGCAGGGACTACTTGCCACGACCGTGTTCTTATCTCTGCAAGCCGAACGGACACACACATACACACACACTCACACACACGCACACACGCACGCACACACGCACACACACATACACTCACACAAACAAACACGCACATACGCACACACACATACATTCTTCACCTCTCGACTCCTACCTATTAATCGTCTCTCACGACAGGCAGGGTCTTCTTGCCTCGGCCGTATTCTTATCTCTGCAAGCCGAACGGACACACACACATACACACACGCTTACACACGCACACACACGCACACACGCACACACACATACACTCTTTACCTCTCGACTCCTACCCATTAGTCGCTTCTTACAACAGGCAGGGCCTTCTTGCTACTGCCATGTTCTTATCTCTGCAAGCCGAACGGACACACACATACACACACACTCACACACACACGCACACACACACACACACTCACACACACACACACACATACACTCTTAACCTCTCGACTCCTACCCATTAGTCGCCTCTTACGACATTCAGGGACTTCTTGCCACGGACGTATTCTTATCTCTGCAAGCCGAACGGACACACACACATACTCACACACGCACACACACGCACACACGCACACTCACACACACATACACTCTTCACCTCTCGACTCCTACCCATTAGTCGCCTCTTACGACAAGCAGGGCCTTCTTGCCACGGCGGTGTTCTTATCTCTGCAAGCCGAACGGACACACACACACACGCACACACAAACACACGCACACAGGCATACACGCACACACGCACACGCACACGCACACACTCTCCACCTCTCGACTCCTATCCATTAGTCGCCTCTTAAGACAGGCAGGGCCTTCTTGCCACAGACGTATTCCTATCTCTGCGAGCCGAACGGACACACACACACACACTTGCACACACACACACACACACACACACACATACACGCTTTACCTCTCGACTCCTACCAATTAGTCGCTCCTTACAGCAAGCATGGCCTTCTTGTCACGGATATATTCTTATCTCTGCGAGCCTAAGGTATACACACACACATACACACACACACATACTCACACACACACGCACACACGCACACACACACACATACACTCTTCACCTCTCGACTCCTACCTATTAGTCGCCTCTTACGATAGGCAGGGCCTTCTTGCCTCGGTCGTGCTCTTATCTCTGCAAGCCGAACTAACACACACACATACTCACACACGCACACACACGCACACACGCATACACACATACACTCTTCACCTCTCGACTCCCACTTATTAGTCGCCCCTTACAAGAGGCAGGGCCTTCTTGCCTCGGCCGTATTCTTATCTCTGCAAGCCAAACAGACACACACACATACACACACACACACGCACACACACGCACACACGCACACACACACACACACATACACTCTTCACCTCTCGACTCCTACCCATTATTCTCCTCTTTCGACAGGCAGGGACTTCTTGCCACGGCCGTGTTCTTATCTCTGCAAGACGAACGGACACACACACACATACTCACACACGCACACACGCACGCACGCACGCACACACACATACACTCACACACACACAAACACGCACACACGCACACACACATACATTCTTCAACTCTCGACTCCGACCTATTAGTCGCCTCTTACGACAGGCAGGGCCTTCTTGCCTTGGCCGTGTTCTTATCTCTGCAAGCCGAACGGACACACACACATACTCACACACGCACACACACACGCACACACGCACACACATACATACACTCTTCACCTCTCGACTCCTACCTATTAGCCGCCTCTTACGATAGGCAGGGCCTCATTGGCTCGGTCGTGTTCTTATTTCTGCAAGCCGAACTAACACACACACATACTCACACACGCACACACGCACGCACACACGCACACACACATACACTCACACACACAAACACGCACACACGCACACACACATCGATTCTTCACCTCTCGACTCCTACCTATTAGTCGGCTCTTACGACAGGCAGGGCCTTCTTACCTTGGCCGTGTTCTTATCTCTGCAAGCCGAACGGACACACACACATACTCACACACGCACACACACACGCACACACGCACACACACACATACACTCTTCACCTCTCGACTCCTACTTATTAGTCGCCCATTACAAGAGGCAGGGCCTTCTTGCCTCGGCCGTATTCTTATCTCTGCAAGCCAAACAGACACACACACACATACACACACACACACTTACACACGCACACACACGCACACGCACACGCACACACTCTCCACCTCTCGACTCCTATCCATTAGTCGCCTCTTAAGACAGGCAGGGCCTTCTTGCCACGGACGTATACCTATCTCTGCGAGCCGAACGGACACACACACACACACACTTGCACACATACACACACACACATACACGCTTCACCTCTCGACTCCTACCCATTAGTCGCTCCTTACAGCAAGCATGGCCTTCCTGCCACGGACGTATTCTTATCTCTGCGAGCCGAAGGGATACACACACACATACACACACACATACACACACACATACACACACATACTCACACACGCACGCACACACGCACACACACATACACTCACACACACACAAACACGCACACACGCACACACACATACATTCTTCACCTCTCGACTCCTACCTATTAGTCGCCTCTTACGATAGGCAGGGCCTTCTTGCCTCGGTCGTGCTCTTATCTCTGCAAGCCGAACGGACACACACCCACATACACACACCCTCTCACACGCACACACACGCACATACGCACACACATATACACTCTTCACCACTCGACTCCTACCCATTAGTCGCCTCTTACGACAGGCAGGGCCTTCTTGCCACGGCCGTGTTCTTATGCCGACTGGACACACACACTCACACACACAAATACACACACACACTCACACACGCACACACACGCACACACGCACACTCACACACACATACACTCTTCACCTCTCGACTCCTACCCATTAGTCGCCTCTTACGACAGGCAGGGCCTTCTTGCCACGGCCGTGTTCTTATCTCTGCGAGCCGACTGGACACACACACACTCACACACACAAATACACACACACACTCACACACGCACACACACGCACACTCACATACACTTACTCACTCACTCACTTATCTCTGCAAGCCGAACGGACACATACACACTCACACACACACAAGCACGCACACACGCACACACACGCATACACACAAAAACACTTTTCACCTCTCGACTCCTACCAATTAGTCGCCACTTACGACAGGCAGGGCATTCTTGCCTCGGCCGTATTCTTATCTCTGCAAGCCGAACGGACACATACACACTCACACACACGCACGCACACACGCACACACACGCACACACACACACACAAATACACTCTTCACCTCTCGACTCCTATCCATAAGTCGCCTCTTACGACAGGCATGGCCTTCTTGCCTCGGCCCTATTCTAATCTCTGCGAGCCGAATGGACACACACAAACATACACACACACACACTTACACACGCAAAAACACACACACACCCACACACGCACACACTCACGTACCCTTTTCACCTCTCGACTCCTACCCATTAGTCGCCTCTTACGACAGGCAGGGACTTCTTGCCACGGCCGTGTTCTTATCTCTGTAAGCCGAACGGACACACACACACATGCACACACAAACACACGCACACAGGCACACACGCACACACGCACACACGCACACGCACACATTCTTTACCTCTCGATTCCTATCCATTGGTCGCCTCTTAAGACAGGCAGGGCCTTCTTGCCTCGGCCGTATTCTTATCTCTGCAAGCCAAACGGACACACACACATACACACACATACTCACACACGCACAAACACACGCACACACACAAAGACACATAAACTCTTCACCTCTAGACTCCTATTCATTAGTCGCCTCTTACGACAGGCAGGGACTTCTTGCCACGGCCATGTTCTCATCTCTGCGAGTCGAACGGACACACACACACTCACACACACACAGGCACACACGCACACACACACGCACACACGCACACACACACAAATACACTCTTCACCTCTCGACTTCTACCCATTAGTCGCATCTTACGACAGGCACGGACTTATTGCCTCGGCCGTATTCTAATCTCTGCGAGCCGCACGGACACACACACACTGACACACACATATTCACACACACACTCACACACGTACGCACACACGCACACACACACAAATACACTCTTCACCTCTCGACTTCTACCCATTAGTCGCATCTTACGACAGGCACGGACTTATTGCCTCGGCCGTATTCTAATCTCTGCAAGCCGAACGGACACACACACGCACACACACACACGCACACGCAAACGCACACGCACACACTCTTCACCTCTCGACTCCTACCCATTAGTCGTTTCTTACGACAGGCAGGGCCTTCTTGCCTCGGCCGTATTCTTATCTCTGCAAGCCAAACGGACACACACACACACACAAATACACACACATACTCACACACGCACAAACACACGCACACACACAAAGACACATACACTCTTCACCTCTCGACTCCTATTCATTAGTCGCCTCTTACGACAGGCAGGGACTTCTTGCCACGGCCGTGTTCTTATCTCTGCAAGCCGAACGGACACACACACACGCACACACAAGCACACGCACACAGGCACACACGCACACACGCACACGTACACGCACACGCACACACTCTCCACCTCTCGACTCTTATCCATTAGTCGCCTCTTAAGACAGGCAGGGCCTTCTTGCCTCGGCCGTATTCATATCTCTGCAAGCCAAACGGACACACACACACAAATACACACACATACTCACACACGCACAAACACACGCACACACACAAAGACACATACACTCTTCACCTCTCGACTCCTATTCATTAGTCGCCTCTTACGAGAGGCAGGGACTTCTTGCTACGGCCGTGTTCTTATCTCTGCGAGCCGACCGAACACACACACTGACACACACACACATTCACACACACACTCACACACGTACGCACACACGCACACACACACACATACACTCTTCACCTCTCGACTCCTACCCATTATTCTCCTCTTACGACAGGCATGGACTTCTTGCCACGGCCGTGTTCTTATCTCTGCATGCCGAACGGACACACACACACACGCACACACACACACGCACATGCACACGCACACGCACACGCACACACTCTTCACCTCTCGACTCCTACCCATTATTCTCCTCTTACGACAGGCAGGGACTACTTGCCACGGCCGTGTTCTTATCTCTGCAAGCCGAACGGACACACACATACACACACACTCACACACACACGCACACACGCACGCACACACGCACACACACATACACTCACACACACAAACACGCACATACGCACACACACATACATTCTTCACCTCTCGACTCCTACCTATTAATCGTCTCTCACGACAGGCAGGGTCTTCTTGCCTCGGCCGTATTCTTATCTCTGCAAGCCGAACGGACACACACACATACACACACGCTTACACACGCACACACACACGCACACACACACACGCACATGCACACGCACACGCACACGCACACACTCTTCACCTCTCGACTCCTACCCATTATTCTCCTCTTACGACAGGCAGGGACTACTTGCCACGGCCGTGTTCTTATCTCTGCAAGCCGAACGGACATACACATACACACACACTCACACACACACGCACACACACACTCACACAGACACGCACACACACACTCACTCACACACACACACACATACACTCTTAACCTCTCGACTCCTACCCATTAGTCGCCTCTTACGACATTCAGGGACTTCTTGCCACGGACGTATTCATATCTCTGCAAGCCGAACGGACACACACACTTATACACACACACTCACACACGCACAAACACACACACGCACACACGCACACACACATACACTCTTCACCTCTCGACTCCTACCTTTTAGTCGCCTCTTACGATAAGCAGGGCCTTCTTGCCGCGGTCGTGTTCTCATCTCTGCAAGCCAAACTAACACACACACATACTCACACACGCACACACACGCACACACACACGCACACACGCACACACACACACATACACTCTTGACCTCTCGACTCCTACTTATTAGTTGACCCTTACAAGAGGCAGGGACTTCTGGCCTCGGCCGTATTCTTATCTCTGCAAGCCAAACGGACACACACACACACACACACACATACACTCTTCACCTCTCGACTCCTACCCATTATTCTCCTCTTACGACAGGCAGGGACTTCTTGCCACGGCCGTGTTCTTATCTCTGCAAGCCGAACGGACACACACACATACACACGCACACACACACGCACACACGCACACACACACATACACTCTTCACCTCTCGACTCCTACCCATTATTCTCCTATTACGACAGGCAGGGACTTCTTGCCACGGCCGTGTTCTTATCTCTGCAAGCCGAACGGACACACACACACACGCACACACACACACGCACACGCACACACTCTCCACCGCTCAACTCCTACCCATTAGTCGTTTCTTACGACAGGCAGGGCCTTCTTGCCTCGGCCGTATTCTTATCTCTGCAAGCCAAACGGACACACACACACACACAAATACACACACACATACTCACACACGCACAAACACACGCACACACACAAAGACACATACACTCTTCACCTCTCGACTCCTATTCATTAGTCGCCTCTTACGACAGGCAGGGACTTCTTGCCACGGCCGTGTTCTTATCTCTGCGAGCCGACCGGGCACACACACACTGACACACACACATTCACACACACACACTCACACACGTACGCAGACACGCAAACACACACATACACTCTTCACCTCTCGACTCCTACCCATTATTCTCCTCTTACGACAGGCAGGGACTTCTTGCCACGGCCGTGTTCTTATCTCTGCAAGCCGAACGGACACACACACACGCACACACAAACACACGCACACAGGCACACGCACACACGCACACGTACACGCACACGCACACACTCTCCACCTCTCGACTCTTATCCATTAGTCGCCTCTTAAGACAGGCAGGGCCTTCTTGCCTCGGCCGTATTCATATCTCTGCAAGCCAAACGGACACACACACACAAATACACACACATACTCACACACGCACAAATACACGCACACACACAAAGACACATACACTCTTCACCTCTCGACTCCTATTCATTAGTCGCCTCTTACGAGAGGCAGGGACTTCTTGCTACGGCCGTGTTCTTATCTCTGCGAGCAGACCGGACACACACACAGACACACACACACATTCACACACACACTCACACACGTACGCACACACGCACACACACACACATACACTCTTCACCTCTCGACTCCTACCCATTATTCTCCTCTTACGACAGGCATGGACTTCTTGCCACGGCCGTGTTCTTATCTCTGCATGCCGAACGGACACACACACACACGCACACACACACACGCACACGCACACGCACACGCACACGCACACACTCTTCACCTCTCGACTCCTACCCATTATTCTCCTCTTACGACAGGCAGGGACTACTTGCCACGACCGTGTTCTTATCTCTGCAAGCCGAACGGACACACACATACACACACACTCACACACACACGCACACACGCACGCACACACGCACACACACATACACTCACACAAACAAACACGCACATACGCACACACACATACATTCTTCACCTCTCGACTCCTACCTATTAATCGTCTCTCACGACAGGCAGGGTCTTCTTGCCTCGGCCGTATTCTTATCTCTGCAAGCCGAACGGACACACACACATACACACACGCTTACACACGCACACACACGCACACACGCACACACACATACACTCTTTACCTCTCGACTCCTACCCATTAGTCGCTTCTTACAACAGGCAGGGCCTTCTTGCTACTGCCATGTTCTTATCTCTGCAAGCCGAACGGACACACACATACACACACACTCACACACACACGCACACACACACACACTCACACACACGCACACATACACTCTTAACCTCTCGACTCCTACCCATTAGTCGCCTCTTACGACATTCAGGGACTTCTTGCCACGGACGTATTCTTATCTCTGCAAGCCGAACGGACACACACACATACTCACACACGCACACACACGCACACACGCACACTCACACACACATACACTCTTCACCTCTCGACTCCTACCCATTAGTCGCCTCTTACGACAAGCAGGGCCTTCTTGCCACGGCGGTGTTCTTATCTCTGCAAGCCGAACGGACACACACACACGCACACACAAACACACGCACACAGGCATACACGCACACACGCACACGCACACGCACACACTCTCCACCTCTCGACTCCTATCCATTAGTCGCCTCTTAAGACAGGCAGGGCCTTCTTGCCACAGACGTATTCCTATCTCTGCGAGCCGAACGGACACACACACACACACTTGCACACACACACACACACACACACACACACACACACATACACGCTTTACCTCTCGACTCCTACCAATTAGTCGCTCCTTACAGCAAGCATGGCCTTCTTGTCACGGATATATTCTTATCTCTGCGAGCCTAAGGTATACACACACACATACACACACACACATACTCACACACACACGCACACACGCACACACACACACATACACTCTTCACCTCTCGACTCCTACCTATTAGTCGCCTCTTACGATAGGCAGGGCCTTCTTGCCTCGGTCGTGCTCTTATCTCTGCAAGCCGAACTAACACACACACATACTCACACACGCACACACACGCACACACGCATACACACATACACTCTTCACCTCTCGACTCCCACTTATTAGTCGCCCCTTACAAGAGGCAGGGCCTTCTTGCCTCGGCCGTATTCTTATCTCTGCAAGCCAAACAGACACACACACATACACACACACACGCACACACACGCACACACGCACACACACACACACACATACACTCTTCACCTCTCGACTCCTACCCATTATTCTCCTCTTTCGACAGGCAGGGACTTCTTGCCACGGCCGTGTTCTTATCTCTGCGAGCCGACCGGACACACACACTGACACACACACACATTCACACACACACTCACACACGTACGCACACACGCACACACACACACATACACTCTTCACCTCTCGACTCCTACCCATTATTCTCCTCTTACGACAGGCATGGACTTCTTGCCACGGCCGTGTTCTTATCTCTGCATGCCGAACGGACACACACACACACGCACACACACACACGCACATGCACACGCACACGCACACGCACACACTCTTCACCTCTCGACTCCTACCCATTATTCTCCTCTTACGACAGGCAGGGACTACTTGCCACGGCCGTGTTCTTATCTCTGCAAGCCGAACGGACACACACATACACACACACTCACACACACACGCACACACGCACGCACACACGCACACACACATACACTCACACACACAAACACGCACATACGCACACACACATACATTCTTCACCTCTCGACTCCTACCTATTAATCGTCTCTCACGACAGGCAGGGTCTTCTTGCCTCGGCCGTATTCTTATCTCTGCAAGCCGAACGGACACACACACATACACACACGCTTACACACGCACACACACACGCACACACACACACGCACATGCACACGCACACGCACACGCACACACTCTTCACCTCTCGACTCCTACCCATTATTCTCCTCTTACGACAGGCAGGGACTACTTGTTACGGCCGTGTTCTTATCTCTGCAAGCCGAACGGACATACACATACACACACACTCACACACACACGCACACACACACTCACACAGACACGCACACACACACACACTCACACACACACACACATACACTCTTAACCTCTCGACTCCTACCCATTAGTCGCCTCTTACGACATTCAGGGACTTCTTGCCACGGACGTATTCATATCTCTGCAAGCCGAACGGACACACACACTTATACACACACACTCACACACGCACAAACACACACACGCACACACGCACACACACATACACTCTTCACCTCTCGACTCCTACCTTTTAGTCGCCTCTTACGATAAGCAGGGCCTTCTTGCCGCGGTCGTGTTCTCATCTCTGCAAGCCAAACTAACACACACACATACTCACACACGCACACACACGCACACACACACGCACACACGCACACACACACATACACTCTTGACCTCTCGACTCCTACTTATTAGTTGACCCTTACAAGAGGCAGGGACTTCTGGCCTCGGCCGTATTCTTATCTCTGCAAGCCAAACGGACACACACACACACACACACACATACACTCTTCACCTCTCGACTCCTACCCATTATTCTCCTCTTACGACAGGCAGGGACTTCTTGCCACGGCCGTGTTCTTATCTCTGCAAGCCGAACGGACACACACACATACACACGCACACACACACGCACACACACACGCACACACACACATACACTCTTCACCTCTCGACTCCTACCCATTATTCTCCTATTACGACAGGCAGGGACTTCTTGCCACGGCCGTGTTCTTATCTCTGCAAGCCGAACGGACACACACACACGCACACACACACACGCACACGCACACACTCTCCACCGCTCAACTCCTACCCATTAGTCGTTTCTTACGACAGGCAGGGCCTTCTTGCCTCGGCCGTATTCTTATCTCTGCAAGCCAAACGGACACACACACACACACAAATACACACACACATACTCACACACGCACAAACACACGCACACACACAAAGACACATACACTCTTCACCTCTCGACTCCTATTCATTAGTCGCCTCTTACGACAGGCAGGGACTTCTTGCCACGGCCGTGTTCTTATCTCTGCGAGCCGACCGGGCACACACACACTGACACACACACATTCACACACACACTCACACACGTACGCAGACACGCAAACACACACATACACTCTTCACCTCTCGACTCCTACCCATTATTCTCCTCTTACGACAGGCAGGGACTTCTTGCCACGGCCGTGTTCTTATCTCTGCAAGCCGAACGGACACAGACACACGCACACACAAACACACGCACACAGGCACACGCACACACGCACACGTACACGCACACGCACACACTCTCCACCTCTCGACTCTTATCCATTAGTCGCCTCTTAAGACAGGCAGGGCCTTCTTGCCTCGGCCGTATTCATATCTCTGCAAGCCAAACGGACACACACACACAAATACACACACATACTCACACACGCACAAATACACGCACACACACAAAGACACATACACTCTTCACCTCTCGACTCCTATTCATTAGTCGCCTCTTACGAGAGGCAGGGACTTCTTGCTACGGCCGTGTTCTTATCTCTGCGAGCAGACCGGACACACACACAGACACACACACACATTCACACACACACTCACACACGTACGCACACACGCACACACACACACATACACTCTTCACCTCTCGACTCCTACCCATTATTCTCCTCTTACGACAGGCATGGACTTCTTGCCACGGCCGTGTTCTTATCTCTGCATGCCGAACGGACACACACACACACGCACACACACACACGCACACGCACACGCACACGCACACGCACACACTCTTCACCTCTCGACTCCTACCCATTATTCTCCTCTTACGACAGGCAGGGACTACTTGCCACGACCGTGTTCTTATCTCTGCAAGCCGAACGGACACACACATACACACACACTCACACACACGCACACACGCACGCACACACGCACACACACATACACTCACACAAACAAACACGCACATACGCACACACACATACATTCTTCACCTCTCGACTCCTACCTATTAATCGTCTCTCACGACAGGCAGGGTCTTCTTGCCTCGGCCGTATTCTTATCTCTGCAAGCCGAACGGACACACACACATACACACACGCTTACACACGCACACACACGCACACACGCACACACACATACACTCTTTACCTCTCGACTCCTACCCATTAGTCGCTTCTTACAACAGGCAGGGCCTTCTTGCTACTGCCATGTTCTTATCTCTGCAAGCCGAACGGACACACACATACACACACACTCACACACACACGCACACACACACACACACTCACACACACACACACACATACACTCTTAACCTCTCGACTCCTACCCATTAGTCGCCTCTTACGACATTCAGGGACTTCTTGCCACGGACGTATTCTTATCTCTGCAAGCCGAACGGACACACACACATACTCACACACGCACACACACGCACACACGCACACTCACACACACATACACTCTTCACCTCTCGACTCCTACCCATTAGTCGCCTCTTACGACAAGCAGGGCCTTCTTGCCACGGCGGTGTTCTTATCTCTGCAAGCCGAACGGACACACACACACACGCACACACAAACACACGCACACAGGCATACACGCACACACGCACACGCACACGCACACACTCTCCACCTCTCGACTCCTATCCATTAGTCGCCTCTTAAGACAGGCAGGGCCTTCTTGCCACAGACGTATTCCTATCTCTGCGAGCCGAACGGACACACACACACACACTTGCACACACACACACACACACACACACACATACACGCTTTACCTCTCGACTCCTACCAATTAGTCGCTCCTTACAGCAAGCATGGCCTTCTTGTCACGGATATATTCTTATCTCTGCGAGCCTAAGGTATACACACACACATACACACACACACATACTCACACACACACGCACACACGCACACACACACACATACACTCTTCACCTCTCGACTCCTACCTATTAGTCGCCTCTTACGATAGGCAGGGCCTTCTTGCCTCGGTCGTGCTCTTATCTCTGCAAGCCGAACTAACACACACACATACTCACACACGCACACACACGCACACACGCATACACACATACACTCTTCACCTCTCGACTCCCACTTATTAGTCGCCCCTTACAAGAGGCAGGGCCTTCTTGCCTCGGCCGTATTCTTATCTCTGCAAGCCAAACAGACACACACACATACACACACACACACGCACACACACGCACACACGCACACACACACACACACATACACTCTTCACCTCTCGACTCCTACCCATTATTCTCCTCTTTCGACAGGCAGGGACTTCTTGCCACGGCCGTGTTCTTATCTCTGCAAGACGAACGGACACACACACACATACTCACACACGCACACACGCACGCACGCACGCACACACACATACACTCACACACACACAAACACGCACACACGCACACACACATACATTCTTCAACTCTCGACTCCGACCTATTAGTCGCCTCTTACGACAGGCAGGGCCTTCTTGCCTTGGCCGTGTTCTTATCTCTGCAAGCCGAACGGACACACACACATACTCACACACGCACACACACACGCACACACGCACACACATACATACACTCTTCACCTCTCGACTCCTACCTATTAGCCGCCTCTTACGATAGGCAGGGCCTCATTGGCTCGGTCGTGTTCTTATTTCTGCAAGCCGAACTAACACACACACATACTCACACACGCACACACGCACGCACACACGCACACACACATACACTCACACACACAAACACGCACACACGCACACACACATCGATTCTTCACCTCTCGACTCCTACCTATTAGTCGGCTCTTACGACAGGCAGGGCCTTCTTACCTTGGCCGTGTTCTTATCTCTGCAAGCCGAACGGACACACACACATACTCACACACGCACACACACACGCACACACGCACACACACACATACACTCTTCACCTCTCGACTCCTACTTATTAGTCGCCCATTACAAGAGGCAGGGCCTTCTTGCCTCGGCCGTATTCTTATCTCTGCAAGCCAAACAGACACACACACACATACACACACACACACTTACACACGCACACACACGCACACGCACACGCACACACTCTCCACCTCTCGACTCCTATCCATTAGTCGCCTCTTAAGACAGGCAGGGCCTTCTTGCCACGGACGTATACCTATCTCTGCGAGCCGAACGGACACACACACACACACACTTGCACACATACACACACACACATACACGCTTCACCTCTCGACTCCTACCCATTAGTCGCTCCTTACAGCAAGCATGGCCTTCCTGCCACGGACGTATTCTTATCTCTGCGAGCCGAAGGGATACACACACACATACACACACACATACACACACACATACACACACATACTCACACACGCACGCACACACGCACACACACATACACTCACACACACACAAACACGCACACACGCACACACACATACATTCTTCACCTCTCGACTCCTACCTATTAGTCGCCTCTTACGATAGGCAGGGCCTTCTTGCCTCGGTCGTGCTCTTATCTCTGCAAGCCGAACGGACACACACCCACATACACACACCCTCTCACACGCACACACACGCACATACGCACACACATATACACTCTTCACCACTCGACTCCTACCCATTAGTCGCCTCTTACGACAGGCAGGGCCTTCTTGCCACGGCCGTGTTCTTATGCCGACTGGACACACACACTCACACACACAAATACACACACACACTCACACACGCACACACACGCACACACGCACACTCACACACACATACACTCTTCACCTCTCGACTCCTACCCATTAGTCGCCTCTTACGACAGGCAGGGCCTTCTTGCCACGGCCGTGTTCTTATCTCTGCGAGCCGACTGGACACACACACACTCACACACACAAATACACACACACACTCACACACGCACACACACGCACACTCACATACACTTACTCACTCACTCACTTATCTCTGCAAGCCGAACGGACACATACACACTCACACACACACAAGCACGCACACACGCACACACACGCATACACACAAAAACACTTTTCACCTCTCGACTCCTACCAATTAGTCGCCACTTACGACAGGCAGGGCATTCTTGCCTCGGCCGTATTCTTATCTCTGCAAGCCGAACGGACACATACACACTCACACACACGCACGCACACACGCACACACACGCACACACACACACACAAATACACTCTTCACCTCTCGACTCCTATCCATAAGTCGCCTCTTACGACAGGCATGGCCTTCTTGCCTCGGCCCTATTCTAATCTCTGCGAGCCGAATGGACACACACAAACATACACACACACACACTTACACACGCAAAAACACACACACACCCACACACGCACACACTCACGTACCCTTTTCACCTCTCGACTCCTACCCATTAGTCGCCTCTTACGACAGGCAGGGACTTCTTGCCACGGCCGTGTTCTTATCTCTGTAAGCCGAACGGACACACACACACATGCACACACAAACACACGCACACAGGCACACACGCACACACGCACACACGCACACGCACACATTCTTTACCTCTCGATTCCTATCCATTGGTCGCCTCTTAAGACAGGCAGGGCCTTCTTGCCTCGGCCGTATTCTTATCTCTGCAAGCCAAACGGACACACACACATACACACACATACTCACACACGCACAAACACACGCACACACACAAAGACACATAAACTCTTCACCTCTAGACTCCTATTCATTAGTCGCCTCTTACGACAGGCAGGGACTTCTTGCCACGGCCATGTTCTCATCTCTGCGAGTCGAACGGACACACACACACTCACACACACACAGGCACACACGCACACACACACGCACACACGCACACACACACAAATACACTCTTCACCTCTCGACTTCTACCCATTAGTCGCATCTTACGACAGGCACGGACTTATTGCCTCGGCCGTATTCTAATCTCTGCGAGCCGCACGGACACACACACACTGACACACACATATTCACACACACACTCACACACGTACGCACACACGCACACACACACAAATACACTCTTCACCTCTCGACTTCTACCCATTAGTCGCATCTTACGACAGGCACGGACTTATTGCCTCGGCCGTATTCTAATCTCTGCAAGCCGAACGGACACACACACGCACACACACACACGCACACGCAAACGCACACGCACACACTCTTCACCTCTCGACTCCTACCCATTATTCTCCTCTTACGACAGGCAGGGACTTCTTGCCACGGCCGTGTTCTTATCTCTGCAAGCCGAACGGACACACACATACACACACACTCACACACACACACGCACACACGCACGCACACATGCACACACACATACACTCACACACACACAAACACGCACATACGCACACACACATACATTCTTCACCTCTCGACTCCTACCTATTAGTCGTCTCTCACGACAGGCAGGGCCTTTTGCCTCGGCCGTATTCTTATCTCTGCAAGCCGAACGGACACACACACATACTCACACACGCACACACACACGCACACACGCACCGACACACATACACTCTTCACCTCTCGACTCCTACTTATTAGTCGCCCACTCTTCACCTCTCGACTCCTACCCATTATTCTCCTCTTACGACAGGCAGGGACTTCTTGCCACGGCCGTGTTCTTATCTCTGCAAGCCGAACGGACACACACATACACACACACACACACACACACACACGCACACACGCACGCACACATGCACACACACATACACTCACACACACACAAACACGCACATACGCACACACACATACATTCTTCACCTCTCGACTCCTACCTATTAGTCGTCTCTCACGACAGGCAGGGCCTTCTTGCCTTGGCCGTGTTCTTATCACTGCAAGCCGAACGGACACACACACATACTCACACACGCACACACACACGCACACACGCACACAAACATACACTCTTTATCTCTCGACTCCTACCTATTAGTCGCCTCTTACGATAGACAGGGCCTTGTTGCCTCGGTCGTGTTCTTATTTCTGCAAGCCAAACTAACACACACACATACTCACACACGCACACACACACGCACACACGCACACACACATACACTTTTCACCTCTCGACTCCTACTTATTAGTCGCCACTCTTCGCCTCTCGACTCCTATCCATTAGTCGCCCCGTACGATTTGCATCGCTTTCTTGCCACGGCTGTTTTCTTATCTCTGCAAGCTGAAGGGACACACACACATACATACACACACACTCACAAACACACACACACACACACACGCACGCACACACACATACACTCACACACACACAAACACGCCCACACGCACACACACATACATTCTTCACCTCTCGACTCCTACCTATTAGTCGCCTCTTACGATAGGCAGGGCCTTCTTGCCTTGGCCGTGTTCTTATCACTGCAAGCCGAACGGACACACACACATACTCACACACGCACACACACACGCACACACGCACACCAACATACACTCTTCACCTCTCGACTCCTACCTATTAGTCGCCTCTTACGATAGGCAGGGCCTTCTTGCCTCAGTCGTGTTCTTATTTCTGCAAGCCGAACTAACACACACACATACTCACACACGCACACACACACGCACACACGCACACACACACATACACTCTTCACCTCTCGACTCCTACCAATTAGTCGCCTCTTACGATAGGCAGGGCCTTCTTGCCTTGGCCGTGTTCTTATCACTGCAAGCCGAACGGACACACACACATACTCACACACGCACACATACACGCACACAGGCACACAAACATACACTCTTCACCTTTCGACTCCTACCTATTAGTCGCCTCTTACGATAGGCAGGGCCTTCTTGCCTCGGTCGTGTTCTTATTTCTGCAAGCCGAACTAACACACACACATACTCACACACGCACACACACACGCACACACGCACACACACATACACTCTTCACCTCTCGACTCCTACTTATTACTTGCCTCTTACGACAGGCAGGGCCTTCTTGCCACGGCTGTGTTCTTATCTCTGCGAGCCGACCGCACACACACACACTCACACACTCACATACACACACACATAAACACGCACGCACACGTACACGCACACACTCTCCATCTCTCGACTCCTATCCATTAGTCGCCTCTTACGACAGGCAGGGCCTTCTTGCTACGGACGTGTTCTTATCTCTGCGTGCCAAACGGACACACACACACACACACACTCGCACACACACATACACACACATACACGCTTCACCTCTCGACTCCTACCCATTAGTCGCCTCTTACGACATTCAGGGACTTCTTGCCACGGCCGTGTTCTTATCTCTGCGAGCCGAACGGACACACACACACTCACACAAACACACGCACACACGCACACACACGCACCCACACACACGCACACGCACACGCACACACTCTCCACCTCTCGACTCCTACCTTTTAGTCGCCTCTTACGAGAGGCAGGGCCTTCTTGCCCCGGCCGTATTCATATCTCTGCAAGCCGAACGGACACACACACTTATATACACACACTCACACACGCACAAACACACACACGCACACACGCACACACACATACACTCTTCACCTCTCGACTCCTACCTTTTAGTCGCCTCTTACGATAAGCAGGGCCTTCTTGCCGCGGTCGTGTTCTCATCTCTGCAAGCCAAACTAACACACACACACTCACACACGCCCACACACGCACACACGCACACACACATACACACACATACACGCTTCACCTCTCGACTCCTACCCATTAGTCGCCTCTTACGACATTCAGGGACTTCTTGCCACGGCCGTGTTCTTATCTCTGCGAGCCGAACGGACACACACAGACTCACACAAACACACGCACACACGCACACACACGCACCCACACACACGCACACGCACACGCACACACTCTCCACCTCTCGACTCCTATCCATTAGCCGCCTCTTAAGACAGGCAGGGCCTTCTTGCCACGGCCGTAATCCTATCTCTGCGAGCCGAGCGGACAAACACACACACTCACACACACACACACACACATACACTCTTCACCTCTCGAATCCTACCTTTTAGTCGCCTCTTACGAGAGGCAGGGCCTTCTTGCCCCGGCCGTATACATATCTCTGCAAGCCGAACGGACACACACACTTATACACACACACTCACACACGCACAAACACACATACACGCACACACGCACACACACATACACTCTTCACCTATCGACTACTACCAATTAGTCGCTCCTTACAGCAAGCATGGCCTTTTTGCCACGGCCGTATTCTTATCTCTGCAAGCCGAACGGACACACACACATACTCACACACGCACACACACACGCACACACGCACACACACACATACACTCTTCACCTCTCGGCTCCTACTTATTACTCGCCTCTTACGACAGGCAGGGCCTTCTTGCCACGGCTGTGTTCTTATCTCTGCGAGCCGACCGCACACACACACACTCACACACTCACATACACACACACTTAAACACGCACGCACACGTACACGCACACACTCTCCACCTCTCGACTCCTATCCATTAGTCGCCTCTTACGACAGGCAGGGCCTTCTTGCTACGGACGTGTTCTTATCTCTGCGGGCCAAACGGACACACACACACACACTCGCACACACACATACACACACATACACGCTTTACCTCTCGACTCCTACCCATTAGTCGCCTCTTACGACATTCAGGGACTTCTTGCCACGGCCGTGTTCTTATCTCTGCGAGCCGAACGGACCCACACACACGCACACGCACACGCACACACTCTCCATCTCTCGACTAATATCCATTAGCCGCCTCTTAAGACAGGCAGGGCCTTCTTACCACGGCCGTAATCTTATCTCTGCGAGCCGAGCGGACAAAGACACACACTCACACACACACACATACACTCTTCACCTCTCGACCCCTACCTTTTAGTCGCCTCTTACGAGAGGCAGGGCCTTCTTGCCCCGGCAGTATTCATATCTCTGCAAGCCGAACGGACACACACACTTATACACACACACTCACACACGCACAAACACACACACGCACACACGCACACACACATACACTCTTCACCTCTCGACTCCTACCTTTTAGTCGCCTCTTACGATAAGCAGGGCCTTCTTGCCGCGGTCGTGTTCTCATCTCTGCAAGCCAAACTAACACACACACATACTCACACACGCACACACACGCACACACACACGCACACACGCACACACACATACACTCTTGACCTCTCGACTCCTACTTATTAGTTGACCCTTACAAGAGGCAGGGACTTCTGGCCTCGACCGTATTCTTATCTCTGCAAGCCAAACGGACACACACACATACACACACACTCACACACGCCCACACACGCACACACGCACACACACACACATACACTCTTCACCTCTCGACTCCTACCCATTATTCTCCTCTTACGACAGGCAGGGACTTCTTGCCACGGCCGTGTTCTTATCTCTGCAAGTCGAACGGACACACACACATACTCACACACGCACACACACACGCACACACGCACACACACACATACACTCTTCACCTCTCGACTCCTACCCATTATTCTCCTATTACGACAGGCAGGGACTTCTTGCCACGGCCGTGTTCTTATCTCTGCAAGCCGAACGGACACACACACACACGCACACACACACACGCACACGCACACACTCTCCACCGCTCGACTCCTACCCATTAGTCGTTTCTTACGACAGGCAGGGCCTTCTTGCCTCGGCCGTATTCTTATCTCTGCAAGCCAAACGGACACACACACACACACACACAAACACACACACATACTCACACACGCACAAACACACGCACACACACAAAGACACATACACTCTTCACCTCTCGACTCCTATTCATTAGTCGCCTCTTACGACAGGCAGGGACTTCTTGCCACGGCCGTGTTCTTATCTCTGCAAGCCGAACGGACACACACACACACGCACACACAAACACACGCACACAGGCACAAACGCACACACGCAAACGCACACGCACACGCACACACTCTCCACCTCTCGATTCCTATCCATTAGTCGCCTCTTAAGACAGGCAGGGCCTTCTTGCCACGGACGTATTTTTATCTCTGCGAGCCGAACGGACACACACACACACGCACAGACAAACACACGCACACAGGCACACACGCACACACGCACACGTACACGCACACGCACACACTCTCCACCTCTCGACTCCTATCCATTAGTCGCCTCTTAAGACAGGCAGGGCCTTCTTGCCTCGGCCGTATTCTTATCTCTGCAAGCCAAACGGACACACACACATACACACACACTCACACACGCCCACACACGCACACACGCACACACACACACATACACTCTTCACCTCTCGACTCCTACCCATTATTCTCCTCTTACGACAGGCAGGGACTTCTTGCCTTGGCCGTGTTCTTATCTCTGCAAGCCGAACAGACACACACACATACTCACACACGCACACACACACGCACACACGCACACACACACATACACTCTTCACCTCTCGACTCCTACCCATTATTCTCCTATTACGACAGGCAGGGACTTCTTGCCACGGCCGTGTTCTTATCTCTGCAAGCCGAACGGACACACACACACACGCACACACACACACGCACACGCACACACTCTCCACCGCTCGACTCCTACCCATTAGTCGTTTCTTACGACAGGCAGGGCCTTCTTGCCTTGGCCGTGTTCTTATCTCTGCGAGCCGACTGGACACACACACTCACACACACAAATACACACACACACTCACACACGCACACACACGCACACACGCACACTCACACACACATACACTCTTCACCTCTCGACTCCTACCCATTAGTCGCCTCTTACGACAAGCAGGGCCTTCTTGCCAAGGCGGTGTTCTTATCTCTGCAAGCCGAACGGACACACACACACGCACACACAAACACACGCCCACAGGCATACACGCACACACTCTCCACCTCTCGACTCCTATCCATTAGTCGCCTTTTAAGACAGGCAGGGCCTTCTTGCCACAGACGTATTCCTATGACACACACACACACTTGCACACACACACACACACACATACACGCTTCACGACGTGAACGGACAGACACACACACACTCACACACCCACACACGCACACACACACACACACACATACACTTTTCACCTCTCGACTCCTACCCATTAGTCGTCTCTTACGACAGGCAGGGCCTTTTTGCCACGGCCGTGTTTTTTACCTCTGCGAGCCATACACACACACACACACACACACACTCACAACCACACACACACCTAAACTCTTCTAAACGACAGGCAGGGCCTTCTTGCCACGGCTGTATTCTTATCTCTGCAAGTCGAACGGACACACACACACATACACTCACACACGCACACACACACACACTCACACACAGGTACACTCTTCAACTCGCGATTCCTACCCATTAGTTGCTCCTTACAGCAGGCATGGCCTTCTTGCCACGGCCGTATTCGTACCTCTGCGAGCAGAAGAGACACGCACACACACACACACACATACACATACACACACACGCGCGCGCACACACACACATACACTCTTCACCTCTCGACACCTACCCATTATTCTCCTCTTACGACAGGCCACGGCCGTGTTCATATCTCTGCGAGCCGACCGGACACACACACACACTGACAAACACACACTCACACACACACTCACACACGCACGCACACACGCACACAAACACACACACATACACTCTTCACCTCTCGACTCCTACCCATTATTCTGCTCTTACGACAGGCAGGGCCTTCTTGCCACGGACGTATTCTTATCTCTGCGAGCCGAACGGACACACACACACACACACACTCGCACACACACATACACGCTTCACCTCTCGACTCCTACCCATTAGTCGCCTCTTACGACATTCATTGACTTTTTGCCACGGCCGTGTTCTTATCTCTGCGAGCCGAACGGACACACACACAAGCACACACACACGCACACACGCACACGCACACACTTTCCACCTCTCGACTCCTATCCATTAGTCGCCTCTTAAGACAGGCAGGGCATTCTTGCCACGGCCGTATTTTTATCTCTGCGAGCCGAGCGGACACACACACCCATACACACACACTCACATTCGCACAAACACACACACACGCACACACACATACACTCTTCACCTCTCGTCTCCTACCTATTAGTCGCCCCTTACAAAAGGCAGGGTCTTCTTGCCTTGGCCGTATTCTTATCTCTGCAATCCAAACGGACACACAAACATACACACACACTCACACACGCACACACACGCACACACGCACACACACACATATACACTCTTCACCTCTCGACTCCTACCTATTAGTCGCCCCTTACAAGAGGCAGGGCCTTCTTGCCTCGGCCCTATTCTTATCTCTGCAAGCCAAACGGACACACACACACACTCACACACGCACACACACGCACACACGCACACACACACATATACACTCTTCACCTCTCGACTCCTACCTATTAGTCGCCCCTTACAAGAGGCAGGGCCTTCTTGCCTCGGCCCTATTCTTATCTCTGCAAGCCAAACGGACACACACACATACTCACACACGCACACACACACTCACACACGCACACACACGCACACACGCACACACACACATATACACTCTTCACCACTCGACTCCTACCCATAAGTCGCCTCTTACGACAGGCAGGGCCTTCTTGCCACGGCCGTGTTCTTATCTCTGCGAGCCTACTGGACACACACACACACACTCACACAAGCACACACACGCACACACGCAGACGCACAGACACACACATACACTCTTCACCTCTCGACTTCTACCCATTAGTCACCGCTTACGACAGGCAGCGCTTTCTTGGCACGGACGTGTTCTTATCTCTGCGAGCCGACCGGACACACACACACTCACACACGCACACACACACGCACACAAGCACACACACACATACACTCTTCACCTCTCGACTCCTACCAATTAGTCGCCACTTACGACAGGCAGGGCCTTCTTGCCTCGGCCATAAGCTTATCTCTGCAAGCCGAACGGACACACACACACTCACACACACACGCACGCACACACGCACACACACGCACACACACACACAAATACACTCTTCACCTCTCGACTCCTACCCATTAGTCGCCTCTTACGACAGGCATGGCCTTCTTGCCTCGGCCGTATTCTAATCTCTGAGAGCCGAATGGACACACACATACATACACACACACACACGCACAAACACACACACACACCCACACACGCACACACACATACACTATTCACCTCTCGACTTCTACCTATTAGTCGCCCCATACAAGAGGCAGGGCCTTCTTGCCTCGGCCGTATTCTTATCTCTGCAAGCCAAACAGACACACACACATACACACACACTTACACACGCACACACACGCACACGCCTCTTACGACAGGCAGGGCCTTCTTGCCACGGCCGTGTTCTTATCTCTGCGAGCCGACTGGACACACACACTCACACACACAAATACACACACACACTCACACACGCACACACACGCACACACGCACACTCACACACACATACACTCTTCACCTCTCGACTCCTACCCATTAGTCGCCTCTTACGACAAGCAGGGCCTTCTTGCCACGGCGGTGTTCTTATCTCTGCAAGCCGAATGGACACACACACACACGCACACACAAACACACGCTCACAGGCATACACGCACACACGCACACGCACACGCACACACTCCAAACCTCTCGACTCCTATCCATTAGTCGCCTCTTAAGACAGGCAGGGCCTTCTTGCCACAGACGTATTTCTATCTCTGCGAGCCGAACGGACACACACACACACTTGCACACACACACACACACACACACACACACACACACACACATACACGCTTCACATCTCGACTCCTACCAATTAGTCGCTCCTTACAGCAAGCATGGCGTTCTTGCCACGGACGTATTCTTATCTCTGCGAGCCAAAGGTATACACACACACATATACACACACATACTCACACACACACGCACACACGCACACACACACACAATCTTCACCTCTCGACTCCTACCCATTAGTCGCCTCTTACGACAGGCATGGCCTTCTTGTCACGGCTGTATTTTTATCTCTGCGAGCAGAAGGGACACACACACATACACACACATACACACACACACATTCACACACACACGCACGCACACATACACTCTTCACCTCTCGACTCCTACCCATTAGTCGCTCCTTAAGACTGGCAAGGCCTTCTTGCCACGGCTGTTTTCTTATCTCTGCGAGACGACCGGACACACACACACTCACACAAGCACACACACGCACACACGCACACACACACACACACACATACACTCTTCACCTCTCGACTTCTACCCATTAGTCATCGCTTACGACAGGCAGGGCCTTCTTGGCACGGACGTGTTCTTATCTCTGCGAGCCGACCGGACACACACACACTCACACACGCACACACACACGCACACACGCACACACACACACATACACTCTTCACCTCTCGACTCCTACCAATTAGTCGCCACTTACGACAGGCAGGGCCTTCTTGCCTCGGCCGTAAGCTTATCTCTGCAAGCTGAACAGACACACACACTCACACACACAAGCACGCACACACGCACACACACACGCGCACACAATCACACAATTACACTCTTCACCTCTCGACTCCTACCCATTAGTCGCCTCTTACGACAGGCAGGGCCTTCTTGCCACTGCCGTGTTCTTATCTCTGCGAGCCTACTGGACACACACACACTCACACACACAAATACACACACACACTCACACACGCACACACACGCAGACGCACACACACACACATACACTCTTCACCTCTCGACTTCTACCCATTAGTCACCGCTTACGACAGGCAGGGCTTTCTTGGCACGGACGTGTTCTTATCTCTGCAAGCCGAACGGACACACACACACTCACACACACACGCACGCACACACGCACACACACGCACACACACACACACACCAATACACTCTTCACCTCTCGACTCCTACCCATTAGTCGCCTCTTACGACAGGCATGGCCTTCTTGCCTCGGCCGTATTCTAATCTCTGCGAGCCGAATGGACACACACATACATACACACACACTTACACACGCACAAACACACACACACACCTACACACGCACACATACATACACTATTCACCTCTCGACTCCTACCTATTAGTCGCCCCATACAAGAGGCAGGGCCTTCTTGCCTTGGCTGTATTCTTATCTCTGCAAGCCAAACAGACACACACACATACACACACACTTACACACGCACACACACGCACACGCCTCTTACGACAGGCAGGGCCCTCTTGCCACGGCCGTGTTCTTATCTCTGCGAGCCGACTGGACACACACACTCACACACACAAATACACACACACACTCACACACGCACACACACGCACACATGCAAACACACACATACACTCTTCACCTCTCGACTCCTACCCATTAGTCGCCTCTTACGACAGGCAGGGCCTTCTTGCCACGGCCGTGTTCTTATCTCTGCGAGACGACCGGACACACACACACACTCACACAAGCACACACACGCACACACGCAGACGCACACACACACACATACACTCTTCACCTCTCGACTTCTACCCATTAGTCACCGCTTACGACAGGCAGGGCTTTCTTGGCACGGACGTGTTCTTATCTCTGCAAGCCGAACGGACACACACACACACGCACACACAAACACACGCTCACAGGCATACACGCACACACGCACACACACACGCACACACACACACACACACACATACACGCTTCACCTCTCGACTCCTACCAATTAGTCGCTCCTTACAGCAAGCATGGCCTTCTTGCCACGGACGTATTCTTATCTCTGCGAGCCAAAGGTATACACACACACATACACACACACACATACTCACACACACACGCACACACGCACACACACACACAATCTTCACCTCTCGACTCCTACCCATTAGTCGCCTCTCACGACAGGCATGGCCTTCTTGTCACGGCTGTATTTTTATCTCTGCGAGCAGAAGGGACATACACACATACACACACATACACACACACATTCACACACACACGCACGCACACATACACTCTTCACCTCTCGACTCCTACCCATTAGTCGCCCCTTAAGACTGGCATAGCCTTCTTGCAACGGCTGTTTTAATATCTCTGTGAGACGACCGGACACACACACACACTCACACAAGCACACACACGCACACACGCACACACACACACACATACACTCTTCACCTCTCGACTTCTACCCATTAGTCACCGCTTACGACAGGCAGGGCCTGCTTGGCACGGACGTGTTCTTATCTCTGCGAGACGACCGGACACACACACTCTCACACAAGCACACACACGCACACACGCACACACATACACATACACTCTTCACCTCTCGACTTCTACCCATTAGTCACCGCTTACGACAGGCAGGGCCTTCTTGGCACGGACGTGTTCTTATCTCTGCGAGCCGACTGGACACACACACTCACACACACAAATACACACACACACTCACACACGCACACACACGCACACACGCACACTCACACACACATACACTCTTCACCTCTCGAGTTCTACCCATTAGTCACCGCTTACGACAGGCAGGGCCTTCTTGGCACGGACGTGTTCTTATCTCTGCGAGACGACCGGACACACACACTCTCACACAAGCACACACACGCACACACGCACACACATACACATACACTCTTCACCTCTCGACTTCTACCCATTAGTCACCGCTTACGACAGGCAGGGCCTTCTTGGCACGGACGTGTTCTTATCTCTGCGAGCCGACTGGACACACACACTCACACACACAAATACACACACACACTCACACACGCACACACACGCACACACGCACACACATACACATACACTCTTCACCTCTCGACTTCTACCCATTAGTCACCGCTTACGATAGGCAGGGCCTTCTTGGCACGGACGTGTTCTTATCTCTGCGAGACGACCGGACACACACACTCTCACACAAGCACACACACGCACACACGCACACACATACACATACACTCTTCACCTCTCGACTTCTACCCATTAGTCACCGCTTACGACAGGCAGGGCCCTCTTGGCACGGACGTGTTCTTATCTCTGCGAGACGACCGGACACACACACTCTCACACAAGCACACACACGCACACACGCACACACACACACATACACTCTTCACCTCTCGACTTCTACCCATTAGTCACCGCTTACGACAGGCAGGGCCTTCTTGGCACGGACGTGTTCTTATCTCTGCGAGCCGACTGGACACACACACTCACACACACAAATACACACACACACTCACACACGCACACACACGCACACACGCACACTCACACACACATACACTCTTCTCCTCTCGACTCCTACCCATTAGTCGCCTCTTACGACAAGCAGGGCCTTCTTGCCAAGGCGGTGTTCTTATCTCTGCAAGCCGAACGGACACACACACACGCACACACAAACACACGCCCACAGGCATACACGCACACACTCTCCACCTCTCGACTCCTATCCATTAGTCGCCTTTTAAGACAGGCAGGGCCTTCTTGCCACAGACGTATTCCTATCCCTGCGAGCCGAACGGACACACACACACACTTGCACACACACACACACACATACACGCTTCACCTCTCGACTCCTACCCATTAGTCGCCTCTTACGACAGGCAGGGCTTCTTGCCACGGCCGTATTCTTATCTCTGCGAGCCGAACGGACAGACACACACACACTCACACACCCACACACGCACACACACACACACACACACACACACACATACACTTTTCACCTCTCGACTCCTACCCATTAGTCGTCTCTTACGACAGGCAGGGCCTTTTTGCCACGGCCGTGTTTTTACCTCTGCGAGCCATACACACACACACACACACACACTCACAACCACACACACACCTAAACTCTTCTAAACGACAGGCAGGGCCTTCTTGCCACAGACGTATTCCTATCCCTGCGAGCCGAACGGACACACACACACACTTGCACACACACACACACACATACACGCTTCACCTCTCGACTCCTACCCATTAGTCGCCTCTTACGACAGGCATGGCCTTCTTGCCACGGCCGTATTCGTACCTCTGCGAGCAGAAAAGACACGCACACACACACACACATACACATACACACACACGCGCGCGCACACACACACATACACTCTTCACCTCTCGACTCCTACCCATTATTCTCCTCTTACGACAGGCAGAGCCTTCTTGCCACGGCCGTGTTCATATCTCTGCGAGCCGACCGGACACACACACACTGACAAACACACACTCACACACACACTCACACACGCACGCACACACGCACACAAACACACACACATACACTCTTCACCTCTCGACTCCTACCCATTATTCTGCTCTTACGACAGGCAGGGCCTTCTTGCCACGGACGTATTCTTATCTCTGCGAGCCGAACGGACACACACACACACACTCGCACACACACACACACACATACACGCTTCAACTCTCGACTCCTACCCATTAGTCGCCTCTTACGACATTCATTGACTTTTTGCCACGGCCGTGTTCTTATCTCTGCGAGCCGAACGGACACACACACAAGCACACACACACGCACACACGCACACGCACACACTTTCCACCTCTCGACTCCTATCCATTAGTCGCCTCTTAAGACAGGCAGAGCATTCTTGCCACGGCCGTATTTTTATCTCTGCGAGCCGAGCGGACACACACACCCATACACACACACTCACATTCGCACAAACACACACACACGCACACACACATACACTCTTCACCTCTCGACTCCTACCCATTAGTCGCCTTTTACGAGAGGCATGTCCTTCTTGCCTCGACCGTATTCTAATCTCTGCGAGCCGAACGGACACTTACATACATACACACACACTTACAAACGCACGAACACACACACACGCACACACATACACTCTTCACCTCTCGACTCCTACCCATTAGTCACCTCTTACGACAGGCATGGCATTCTTGCCACCGCTGTTTTCTTTTCTCTGCGAGCCAAAGGGACACACATACACACACACACACACTCACAGACACACACACACGCACGCACACACGCACACACTAATACACTTACACACACACACAATCACGCACACACGCACACACACATACACTCTTCACCTCTCGATTCCTACCTATTAGTCGCCCCTTACAAGAGGCAGGGCCTTCTTGCCTTGGCCGTATTCTTATCTCTGCAAGCCTAACGGACACACACACATACACACACACTCACACACGCAAACACACACGCACACACACACACACATACACTCTTCACCTCTCGACTCCTACCCATTAGTCGCCTCTTACGTCAGGCAGGGCCTTCTTTCCTCGGCCGTGTTCTTATCTCTGCAAGCCGAACGGACACACACACATACTCACACACGCACACACACACGCACACACACACGCACACACACATACACTCTTCACCCCTCGACTCCTACCTATTAGTCGCCCCTTACAAGAGGCAGGGCCTTCTTGCCTCGGCCGTATTCTTATCTCTGCAAGCCTAGCGGACACACACACATACACACACACACACACACACACACACACACACACATACACTCTTCACCTCTCGATTCCTACACATTAGTCGCCCCTTACAAGAGGCAGGGCCTTCTTGCCTTGGCCGTATTCTTATCTCTGCAAGCCTAACGGACACACACACATACACACACACACTCACACACGCAAACACACACGCACACACACACACACACACACATACACTCTTCACCTTTCGACTCCTACCCAGTAGTCGCCACTTACGACAGGCAGGGCCTTCTTGCCCCGGCCGTATTCTTATCTCTGCAAGCTGAACGGACACACACAATCACACACACAAGCACGCACACACGCACACACACACGCGCACACACACACACACAATTACACTCTTCACCTCTCGACTCCTACCCATTAGTCGCCTCTTACGACAAGCATGGCCTTCTTGCCACCGATGTTTTCTTATCTCTGCGAGACGAAGGGACACACACACACATACACACACACACTCACACACACACGCGCACAAACGCACGCACACATACATTCTTCACCTCTCGACTCCTACCCATTAGTCGCCCATTACGACAGGCATGGCCTTCTTGCCACCGCTGTTTTCTTATCTCTGCGAGCCGAAGGGACACACACATACACACACACTCACACACACACACGCACGCACACATACACTTTTCACCTCTCGACTCCTACCCATTAGTCGCCTCTTACGACAGGCAGAGCCTTCTTGCCACGGCCGTGTTCTTATCTCTGCGAGCCAACCGGACACACACACTCACACACACACGCGCACAAACGCACGCACACATACATTCTTCACCTCTCGACTCCTACCCATTAGTCGCCCATTACGACAGGCATGGCCTTCTTGCCACCGCTGTTTTCTTATCTCTGCGAGCCGAAGGGACACACACATACACACACACTCACACACACACACGCACGCACACATACACTTTTCACCTCTCGACTCCTACCCATTAGTCACCTCTTACGACAGGCATGTCCTTCTTGCCACCGCTGTTTTCTTATCTATGCGAGCCGAAGGGACACACACACAAACATACACACACACACACTCACACACACACACACACACACGAACACACACGCACACACACATACACTCACACACACACACGCACACACACATACACTCTTCACCTCTCGACTCCTACCTATTAGTCGCCCCTTACAAGAGGCAGGGCCTTCTTGCCTCGGCCGTATTCTTATCTTTGCAAGCCAAACGGACACACACACATACTCACACACGCACACACAGACGCACACACGCATACACACATACACTCTTCACCTCTCGTCTCCTACCTATTAGTCGCCCCTTGCAAAAGGCAGGGTCTTCTTGCCTTGGCCGTATTCTTATCTCTGCAAGCCAAACGGACACACAAACATACACACACACTCACACACGCACACACACGCACACACGCACACACACACATATACACTCTTCACCACTCGACTCCTACCTATTAGTCGCCCCTTACAAGAGGCAGGGCCTTCTTGCCTCGGCCGTATTCTTATCTCTGCAAGCCAAACGGACACACACACATACTCACACACGCACACACAGACGCACACACGCACACACACATACACTCTTCACCTCTCGACTCCTACCTATTAGTCGCCCCTTACAGGAGGCAGGGCCTTCTTGCCTCGGCCGTATTCTTATCTCTGCAAGCCAAACGGACACACAAACATACACACACACTCACACACGCACACACACGCACACACGCACACTCACACACACATACACTCTTCACCTCTCGACTCCTACCCATTAGTCGCCTCTTACGACAAGCAGGGCCTTCTTGCCACGGCGGTGTTCTTATCTCTGCAAGCCGAACGGACACACACACACGCACACACAAACACACGCACACAGGCATACACGCACACACGCACACGCACACGCACACACTCTCCACCTCTCGACTCCTATCCATTAGTCGCCTCTTAAGACAGGCAGGGCCTTCTTGCCACAGACGTATTCCTATCTCTGCGAGCCGAACGGACACACACACACACTTGCACACACACACACACACACACACACACACACACACACACACATACACGCTTTACCTCTCGACTCCTACCAATTAGTCGCTCCTTACAGCAAGCATGGCCTTCTTGTCACGGATATATTCTTATCTCTGCGAGCCTAAGGTATACACACACACATACACACACACACATACTCACACACACACGCACACACGCACACACACACACATACACTCTTCACCTCTCGACTCCTACCTATTAGTCGCCTCTTACGATAGGCAGGGCCTTCTTGCCTCGGTCGTGCTCTTATCTCTGCAAGCCGAACTAACACACACACATACTCACACACGCACACACACGCACACACGCATACACACATACACTCTTCACCTCTCGACTCCCACTTATTAGTCGCCCCTTACAAGAGGCAGGGCCTTCTTGCCTCGGCCGTATTCTTATCTCTGCAAGCCAAACAGACACACACACATACACACACACACGCACACACACGCACACACGCACACACACACACACACATACACTCTTCACCTCTCGAATCCTACCCATTATTCTCCTCTTACGACAGGCAGGGACTTCTTGCCACGGCCGTGTTCTTATCTCTGCAAGACGAACGGTCACACACACACATACTCACACACGCACACACGCACGCACGCACGCACACACACATACAATCACACACACACAAACACGCACACACGCACACACACATACATTCTTCAACTCTCGACTCCGACCTATTAGTCGCCTCTTACGACAGGCAGGGCCTTCTTGCCTTGGCCGTGTTCTTATCTCTGCAAGCCGAACGGACACACACACATACTCACACACGCACACACACACGCACACACGCACACACATACATACACTCTTCACCTCTCGACTCCTACCTATTAGCCGCCTCTTACGATAGGCAGGGCCTCATTGGCTCGGTCGTGTTCTTATTTCTGCAAGCCGAACTAACACACACACATACTCACACACGCACACACGCACGCACACACGCACACACACATACACTCACACACACAAACACGCACACACGCACACACACATCGATTCTTCACCTCTCGACTCCTACCTATTAGTCGGCTCTTACGACAGGCAGGGCCTTCTTGCCTTGGCCGTGTTCTTATCTCTGCAAGCCGAACGGACACACACACATACTCACACACGCACACACACACGCACACACGCACACACACACATACACTCTTCACCTCTCGACTCCTACTTATTAGTCGCCCATTACAAGAGGCAGGGCCTTCTTGCCTCGGCCGTATTCTTATCTCTGCAAGCCAAACAGACACACACACACATACACACACACACACACTTACACACGCACACACACGCACACGCACACGCACACACTCTCCACCTCTCGACTCCTATCCATTAGTCGCCTCTTAAGACAGGCAGGGCCTTCTTGCCACGGACGTATACCTATCTCTGCGAGCCGAACGGACACACACACACACACACTTGCACACATACACACACACACATACACGCTTCACCTCTTGACTCCTACCCATTAGTCGCTCCTTACAGCAAGCATGGCCTTCCTGCCACGGACGTATTCTTATCTCTGCGAGCCGAAGGGATACACACACACATACACACACACATACACACACACATACACACACATACTCACACACGCACGCACACACGCACACACACATACACTCACACACACACAAACACGCACACACGCACACACACATACATTCTTCACCTCTCGACTCCTACCTATTAGTCGCCTCTTACGATAGGCAGGGCCTTCTTGCCTCGGTCGTGCTCTTATCTCTGCAAGCCGAACGGACACACACACACATACACACACCCTCTCACACGCACACAGACGCACATACGCACACACATATACACTCTTCACCACTCGACTCCTACCCATTAGTCGCCTCTTACGACAGGCAGGGCCTTCTTGCCACGGCCGTGTTCTTATGCCGACTGGACACACACACTCACACACACAAATACACACACACACTCACACACGCACACACACGCACACACGCACACTCACACACACATACACTCTTCACCTCTCGACTCCTACCCATTAGTCGCCTCTTACGACAGGCAGGGCCTTCTTGCCACGGCCGTGTTCTTATCTCTGCGAGCCGACTGGACACACACACACTCACACACACAAATACACACACACACTCACACACGCACACACACGCACACTCACATACACTTACTCACTCACTCACTTATCTCTGCAAGCCGAACGGACACATACACACTCACACACACACACACAAGCACGCACACACGCACACACACGCATACACACAAAAACACTTTTCACCTCTCGACTCCTACCAATTAGTCGCCACTTACGACAGGCAGGGCATTCTTGCCTCGGCCGTATTCTTATCTCTGCAAGCCGAACGGACACATACACACTCACACACACGCACGCACACACGCACACACACGCACACACACACACAAATACACTCTTCACCTCTCGACTCCTACCCATAAGTCGCCTCTTACGACAGGCATGGCCTTCTTGCCTCGGCCCTATTCTAATCTCTGCGAGCCGAATGGACACACACAAACATACACACACACACTTACACACGCAAAAACACACACACACCCACACACGCACACACTCACGTACCCTTTTCACCTCTCGACTCCTACCCATTAGTCGCCTCTTACGACAGGCAGGGACTTCTTGCCACGGCCGTGTTCTTATCTCTGTAAGCCGAACGGACACACACACACATGCACACACAAACACACGCACAAAGGCACACACGCACACACGCACACACGCACACGCACACATTCTTTACCTCTCGATTCCTATCCATTGGTCGCCTCTTAAGACAGGCAGGGCCTTCTTGCCTCGGCCGTATTCTTATCTCTGCAAGCCAAACGGACACACACACACATACACACACATACTCACACACGCACAAACACACGCACACACACAAAGACACATAAACTCTTCACCTCTAGACTCCTATTCATTAGTCGCCTCTTACGACAGGCAGGGACTTCTTGCCACGGCCATGTTCTCATCTCTGCGAGCCGAACGGACACACACACTCACACGCACACAGGCACACACGCACACACACACGCACACACGCACACACACACAAATACACTCTTCACCTCTCGACTTCTACCCATTAGTCGCATCTTACGACAGGCACGGACTTATTGCCTCGGCCGTATTCTAATCTCTGCGAGCCGCACGGACACACACACACTGACACACACATATTCACACACACACTCACACACGTACGCACACACGCACACACACATATACACTCTTCACCTCTCGACTCCTACCCATTATTCTCCTCTTACGACAGGCAGGGACTTTTTGCCACGGCCGTGTTCTTATCTCTGCAAGCCGAACGGACACACACACGCACACACACACACGCACACGCAAACGCACACGCACACACTCTTCACCTCTCGACTCCTACCCATTATTCTCCTCTTACGACAGGCAGGGACTTCTTGCCACGGCCGTGTTCTTATCTCTGCAAGCCGAACGGACACACACATACACACACACTCACACACACACACGCACACACGCACGCACACATGCACACACACACATACACTCACACACACACAAACACGCACATACGCACACACACAAACATTCTTCACCTCTCGACTCCTACCTATTAGTCGTCTCTCACGACAGGCAGGGCCTTTTGCCTCGGCCGTATTCTTATCTCTGCAAGCCGAACGGACACACACACATACTCACACACGCACACACACACGCACACACGCACCGACACACATACACTCTTCACCTCTCGACTCCTACTTATTAGTCGCCCACTCTTCACCTCTCGATTCCTATCCATTGGTCGCCTCTTAAGACAGGCAGGGCCTTCTTGCCTCGGCCGTATTCTTATCTCTGCAAGCCAAACGGACACACACACACATACACACACATACTCACACACGCACAAACACACGCACACACACAAAGACACATAAACTCTTCACCTCTAGACTCCTATTCATTAGTCGCCTCTTACGACAGGCAGGGACTTCTTGCCACGGCCATGTTCTCATCTCTGCGAGCCGAACGGACACACACACACTCACACACACACAGGCACACACGCACACACACACGCACACACGCACACACACACAAATACACTCTTCACCTCTCGACTTCTACCCATTAGTCGCATCTTACGACAGGCACGGACTTATTGCCTCGGCCGTATTCTAATCTCTGCGAGCCGCACGGACACACACACACTGACACACACATATTCACACACACACTCACACACGTACGCACACACGCACACACACATATACACTTTTCACCTCTCGACTCCTACCCATTATTCTCCTCTTACGACAGGCAGGGACTTTTTGCCACGGCCGTGTTCTTATCTCTGCAAGCCGAACGGACACACACACGCACACACACACACGCACACGCAAACGCACACGCACACACTCTTCACCTCTCGACTCCTACCCATTATTCTCCTCTTACGACAGGCAGGGACTTCTTGCCACGGCCGTGTTCTTATCTCTGCAAGCCGAACGGACACACACATACACACACACTCACACACACACACGCACACACGCACGCACACATGCACACACACATACACTCACACACACACAAACACGCACATACGCAAACACACAAACATTCTTCACCTCTCGACTCCTACCTATTAGTCGTCTCTCACGACAGGCAGGGCCTTTTGCCTCGGCCGTATTCTTATCTCTGCAAGCCGAACGGACACACACACATACTCACACACGCACACACACACGCACACACGCACCGACACACATACACTCTTCACCTCTCGACTCCTACTTATTAGTCGCCCACTCTTCACCTCTCGACTCCTACCCATTATTCTCCTCTTACGACAGGCAGGGACTTCTTGCCACGGCCGTGTTCTTATCTCTGCAAGCCGAACGGACACACACATACACACACACACACACACACACACACGCACACACGCACGCACACATGCACACACACATACACTCACACACACACAAACACGCACATACGCACACACACATACATTCTTCACCTCTCGACTCCTACCTATTAGTCGTCTCTCACGACAGGCAGGGCCTTCTTGCCTTGGCCGTGTTCTTATCACTGCAAGCCGAACGGACACACACACATACTCACACACGCACACACACACGCACACACGCACACAAACATACACTCTTTATCTCTCGACTCCTACCTATTAGTCGCCTCTTACGATAGACAGGGCCTTGTTGCCTCGGTCGTGTTCTTATTTCTGCAAGCCAAACTAACACACACACATACTCACACACGCACACACACATACACTTTTCACCTCTCGACTCCTACTTATTAGTCGCCCACTCTTCGCCTCTCGACTCCTATCCATTAGTCGCCCCGTACGATTTGCATCGCTTTCTTGCCACGGCTGTTTTCTTATCTCTGCAAGCTGAAGGGACACACACACATACATACACACACACTCACAAACACACACACACACACACGCACGCACACACGCACACACACATACACTCACACACACACAAACACGCCCACACGCACACACACATACATTCTTCACCTCTCGACTCCTACCTATTAGTCGCCTCTTACGATAGGCAGGGCCTTCTTGCCTTGGCCGTGTTCTTATTACTGCAAGCCGAACGGACACACACACACATACTCACACACGCACACACACACGCACACACGCACACAAACATACACTCTTCACCTCTCGACTCCTACCTATTAGTCGCCTCTTACGATAGGCAGGGCCTTCTTGCCTCAGTCGTGTTCTTATTTCTGCAAGCCGAACTAACACACACACATACTCACACACGCACACACACACGCACACACGCACACACACACATACACTCTTCACCTCTCGACTCCTACCAATTAGTCGCCTCTTACGATAGGCAGGGCCTTCTTGCCTTGGCCGTGTTCTTATCACTGCAAGCCGAACGGACACACACACATACTGACACACGCACACATACACGCACACACGCACACAAACATACACTCTTCACCTTTCGACTCCTACCTATTAGTCGCCTCTTACGATAGGCAGGGCCTTCTTGCCTCGGTCGTGTTCTTATTTCTGCAAGCCGAACTAACACACACACATACTCACACACGCACACACACACGCACACACGCACACACACACATACACTCTTCACCTCTCGACTCCTACTTATTACTTGCCTCTTACGACAGGCAGGGCCTTCTTGCCACGGCTGTGTTCTTATCTCTGCGAGCCGACCGCACACACACACACTCACACACTCACATACACACACACATAAACACGCACGCACACGTACACGCACACACTCTCCATCTCTCGACTCCTATCCATTAGTCGCCTCTTACGACAGGCAGGGCCTTCTTGCTACGGACGTGTTCTTATCTCTGCGTGCCAAACGGACACACACACACACACACTCGCACACACACATACACACACATACACGCTTCACCTCTCGACTCCTACCCATTAGTCGCCTCTTACGACATTCAGGGACTTCTTGCCACGGCCGTGTTCTTATCTCTGCGAGCCGAACGGACACACACACACTCACACAAACACACGCACACACGCACACACGCACACACACGCACCCACACACACGCACACGCACACGCACACACTCTCCACCTCTCGACTCCTACCTTTTAGTCGCCTCTTACGAGAGTCAGGGCCTTCTTGCCCCGGCCGTATTCATATCTCTACAAGCCGAACGGACACACACACTTATATACACACACTCACACACGCACAAACACACACACGCACACACGCACACACACATACACTCTTCACCTCTCGACTCCTACCTTTTAGTCGCCTCTTACGATAAGCAGGGCCTTCTTGCCGCGGTCGTGTTCTCATCTCTGCAAGCCAAACTAACACACACACACACTCACACACGCCCACACACGCACACACGCACACACACATACACACACATACACGCTTCACCTCTCGACTCCTACCCATTAGTCGCCTCTTACGACATTCAGGGACGTATTGCCACGGCCGTGTTCTTATCTCTGCGAGCCGAACGGACACACACAGACTCACACAAACACACGCACACACGCACACACACGCACCCACACACACGCACACGCACACGCACACACTCTCCACCTCTCGACTCCTATCCATTAGCCGCCTCTTAAGACAGGCAGGGCCTTCTTGCCACGGCCGTAATCCTATCTCTGCGAGCCGAGCGGACAAACACACACACTTACACACACACACACACACATACACTCTTCACCTCTCGACCCCTACCTTTTAGTCGCCTCTTACGAGAGGCAGGGCCTTCTTGGCACGGACGTGTTCTTATCTCTGCGAGACGACCGGACACACACACTCTCACACAAGCACACACACGCACACACGCACACACATACACATACACTCTTCACCTCTCGACTTCTACCCATTAGTCACCGCTTACGACAGGCAGGGCCTTCTTGGCACGGACGTGTTCTTATCTCTGCGAGACGACCGGACACACACACTCTCACACAAGCACACACACGCACACACGCACACACACACACATACACTCTTCACCTCTCGACTTCTACCCATTAGTCACCGCTTACGACAGGCAGGGCCTTCTTGGCACGGACGTGTTCTTATCTCTGCGAGCCGACTGGACACACACACTCACACACACAAATACACACACACACTCACACACGCACACACACGCACACACGCACACTCACACACACATACACTCTTCACCTCTCGACTCCTACCCATTAGTCGCCTCTTACGACAAGCAGGGCCTTCTTGCCAAGGCGGTGTTCTTATCTCTGCAAGCCGAACGGACACACACACACGCACACACAAACACACGCCCACAGGCATACACGCACACACTCTCCACCTCTCGACTCCTATCCATTAGTCGCCTTTTAAGACAGGCAGGGCCTTCTTGCCACAGACGTATTCCTATCCCTGCGAGCCGAACGGACACACACACACACTTGCACACACACACACACATACACGCTTCACCTCTCGACTCCTACCCATTAGTCGCCTCTTACGACAGGCAGGGCTTCTTGCCACGGCCGTATTCTTATCTCTGCGAGCCGAACGGACAGACACACACACACTCACACACCCACACACGCACACACACACACACACACACACATACACTTTTCACCTCTCGACTCCTACCCATTAGTCGTCTCTTACGACAGGCAGGGCCTTTTTGCCACGGCCGTGTTTTTACCTCTGCGAGCCATACACACACACACACACACACACTCACAACCACACACACACCTAAACTCTTCTAAACGACAGGCAGGGCCTTCTTGCCACGGCTGTATTCTTATCTCTGCAAGTCGAACGGACACACACACACATACACTCACACACGCACACACACACACTCACACACAGGTACACTCTTCAACTCGCGATTCCTACCCATTAGTTGCTCCTTACAGCAGGCATGGCCTTCTTGCCACGGCCGTATTCGTACCTCTGCGAGCAGAAGAGACACGCACACACACACACACATACACATACACACACACGCGCGCGCACACACACACATACACTCTTCACCTCTCGACTCCTACCCATTATTCTCCTCTTACGACAGGCAGAGCCTTCTTGCCACGGCCGTGTTCATATCTCTGCGAGCCGACCGGACACACACACACACTGACAAACACACACTCACACACACACTCACACACGCACGCACACACGCCCACAAACACACACACATACACTCTTCACCTCTCGACTCCTACCCATTATTCTGCTCTTACGACAGGCAGGGCCTTCTTGCCACGGACGTATTCTTATCTCTGCGAGCCGAACGGACACACACACACACACACTCGCACACACACACACACACATACACGCTTCACCTCTCGACTCCTACCCATTAGTCGCCTCTTACGACATTCATTGACTTTTTGCCACGACCGTGTTCTTATCTCTGCGAGCCGAACGGACACACACACAAGCACACACACACGCACACACGCACACGCACACACTTTCCACCTCTCGACTCCTATCCATTAGTCGCCTCTTAAGACAGGCAGGGCATTCTTGCCACGGCCGTATTTTTATCTCTGCGAGCCGAGCGGACACACACACCCATACACACACACTCACATTCGCACAAACACACACACACGCACACACACATACACTCTTCACCTCTCGTCTCCTACCTATTAGTCGCCCCTTACAAAAGGCAGGGTCTTCTTGCCTTGGCCGTATTCTTATCTCTGCAATCCAAACAGACACACAAACATACACACACACTCACACACGCACACACACGCACACACGCACACACACATACACTCTTCACCTCTCGACTCCTACCTATTAGTCGCCCCTTACCAGAGGCAGGGCCTTCTTGCCTCGGCCCTATTCTTATCTCTGCAAGCCAAACGGACACACACACATACTCACACACGCACACACACACGCATACACACATACACTCTTCACCTCTCGTCTCCTACCTATTAGTCGCCCCTTACAAAAGGCAGGGTCTTCTTGCCTTGGCCGTATTCTTATCTCTGCAATCCAAACGGACACACAAACATACACACACACTCACACACGCACACACACGCACACACGCACACACACACATATACACTCTTCACCACTCGACTCCTACCCATAAGTCGCCTCTTACGACAGGCAGGGCCATCTTGCCACGGCCGTGTTCTTATCTCTGCGAGCCTACTGGACACACACACACACACTCACACAAGCACACACACGCACACACGCAGACGCACAGACACACACATACACTCTTCACCTCTCGACTTCTACCCATTAGTCACCGCTTACGACAGGCAGCGCTTTCTTGGCACGGACGTGTTCTTATCTCTGCGAGCCGACCGGACACACACACACTCACACACGCACACACACACGCACACAAGCACACACACACACATACACTCTTCACCTCTCGACTCCTACCAATTAGTCGCCACTTACGACAGGCAGGGCCTTCTTGCCTCGGCCATAAGCTTATCTCTGCAAGCCGAACGGACACACACACACTCACACACACACGCACGCACACACGCACACACACGCACACACACACACAAATACACTCTTCACCTCTCGCTCCTACCCATTAGTCGCCTCTTACGACAGGCATGGCCTTCTTGCCTCGGCCGTATTCTAATCTCTGAGAGCCGAATGGACACACACATACATACACACACACACACACGCACAAACACACACACACACCCACACACGCACACACACATACACTATTCACCTCTCGACTTCTACCTATTAGTCGCCCCATACAAGAGGCAGGGCCTTCTTGCCTCGGCCGTATTCTTATCTCTGCAAGCCAAACAGACACACACACATACACACACACTTACACACGCACACACACGCACACGCCTCTTACGACAGGCAGGGCCTTCTTGCCACGGCCGTGTTCTTATCTCTGCGAGCCGACTGGACACACACACTCACACACACAAATACACACACACACTCACACACGCACACACACGCACACACGCACACTCACACACACATACACTCTTCACCTCTCGACTCCTACCCATTAGTCGCCTCTTACGACAAGCAGGGCCTTCTTGCCACGGCGGTGTTCTTATCTCTGCAAGCCGAATGGACACACACACACACGCACACACAAACACACGCTCACAGGCATACACGCACACACGCACACGCACACGCACACACTCCAAACCTCTCGACTCCTATCCATTAGTCGCCTCTTAAGACAGGCAGGGCCTTCTTGCCACAGACGTATTTCTATCTCTGCGAGCCGAACGGACACACACACACACTTGCACACACACACACACACACACACACACACATACACGCTTCACATCTCGACTCCTACCAATTAGTCGCTCCTTACAGCAAGCATGGCCTTCTTGCCACGGACGTATTCTTATCTCTGCGAGCCAAAGGTATACACACACACATATACACCCACATACTCACACACACACGCACACACGCACACACACACACAATCTTCACCTCTCGACTCCTACCCATTAGTCGCCTCTTACGACAGGCATGGCCTTCTTGTCACGGCTGTATTTTTATCTCTGCGAGCAGAAGGGACACACACACATACACACACATACACACACACACATTCACACACACACGCACGCACACATACACTCTTCACCTCTCGACTCCTACCCATTAGTCGCTCCTTAAGACTGGCAAGGCCTTCTTGCCACGGCTGTTTTCTTATCTCTGCGAGACGACCGGACACACACACACTCACACAAGCACACACACGCACACACGCACACACACACACACACACATACACTCTTCACCTCTCGACTTCTACCCATTAGTCACCGCTTACGACAGGCAGGGCCTTCTTGGCACGGACGTGTTCTTATCTCTGCGAGCCGACCGGACACACACACACTCACACACGCACACACACACGCACACACGCACACACACACACATACACTCTTCACCTCTCGACTCCTACCAATTAGTCGCCACTTACGACAGGCAGGGCCTTCTTGCCTCGGCCGTAAGCTTATCTCTGCAAGCTGAACGGACACACACACTCACACACACAAGCACGCACACACGCACACACACACGCGCACACAATCACACAATTACACTCTTCACCTCTCGACTCCTACCCATTAGTCGCCTCTTACGACAGGCAGGGCCTTCTTGCCACTGCCGTGTTCTTATCTCTGCGAGCCTACTGGACACACACACACTCACACACACAAATACACACACACACTCACACACGCACACACACGCAGACGCACACACACACACATACACTCTTCACCTCTCGACTTCTACCCATTAGTCACCGCTTACGACAGGCAGGGCTTTCTTGGCACGGACGTGTTCTTATCTCTGCAAGCCGAACGGACACACACACACTCACACACACACGCACGCACACACGCACACACACGCACACACACACACACCAATACACTCTTCACCTCTCGACTCCTACCCATTAGTCGCCTCTTACGACAGGCATGGCCTTCTTGCCTCGGCCGTATTCTAATCTCTGCGAGCCGAATGGACACACACATACATACACACACACTTACACACGCACAAACACACACACACACCTACACACGCACACATACATACACTATTCACCTCTCGACTCCTACCTATTAGTCGCCCCATACAAGAGGCAGGGCCTTCTTGCCTTGGCTGTATTCTTATCTCTGCAAGCCAAACAGACACACACACATACACACACACTTACACACGCACACGCCTCTTACGACAGGCAGGGCCCTCTTGCCACGGCCGTGTTCTAATCTCTGCGAGCCGACTGGACACACACACTCACACACACAAATACACACACACACTCACACACGCACACACACGCACACATGCAAACACACACATACACTCTTCACCTCTCGACTCCTACCCATTAGTCGCCTCTTACGACAGGCAGGGCCTTCTTGCCATGGCCGTGTTCTTATCTCTGCGAGACGACCGGACACACACACACACTCACACAAGCACACACACGCACACACGCAGACGCACACACACACACACATACACTCTTCACCTCTCGTCTTCTACCCATTAGTCACCGCTTACGACAGGCAGGGCTTTCTTGGCACGGACGTGTTCTTATCTCTGCAAGCCGAACGGACACACACACACACGCACACACAAACACACGCTAACAGGCATACACGCACACACGCACACACACACGCACACACACACACACACATACACGCTTCACCTCTCGACTCCTACCAATTAGTCGCTCCTTACAGCAAGCATGGCCTTCTTGCCACGGACGTATTCTTATCTCTGCGAGCCAAAGGTATACACACACACATACACACACACATACTCACACACACACGCACACACGCACACACACACACAATCTTCACCTCTCGACTCCTACCCATTAGTCGCCTCTCACGACAGGCATGGCCTTCTTGTCACGGCTGTATTTTTATCTCTGCGAGCAGAAGGGACATACACACATACACACACATACACACACACATTCACACACACACGCACGCACACATACACTCTTCACCTCTCGACTCCTACCCATTAGTCGCCCCTTAAGACTGGCATAGCCTTCTTGCCACGGCTGTTTTAATATCTCTGTGAGACGACCGGACACACACACACACTCACACAAGCACACACACGCACACACGCACACACACACACATACACTCTTCACCTCTCGACTTCTACCCATTAGTCACCGCTTACGACAGGCAGGGCCTTCTTGGCACGGACGTGTTCTTATCTCTGCGAGACGACCGGACACACACACTCTCACACAAGCACACACACGCACACACGCACACACATACACATACACTCTTCACCTCTCGACTTCTACCCATTAGTCACCGCTTACGACAGGCAGGGCCTTCTTGGCACGGACGTGTTCTTATCTCTGCGAGCCGACTGGACACACACACTCACACACACAAATACACACACACACTCACACACGCACACACACGCACACACGCACACTCACACACACATACACTCTTCACCTCTCGAGTTCTACCCATTAGTCACCGCTTACGACAGGCAGGGCCTTCTTGGCACGGACGCGTTCTTATCTCTGCGAGACGACCGGACACACACACTCTCACACAAGCACACACACGCACACACGCACACACATACACATACACTCTTCACCTCTCGACTTCTACCCATTAGTCACCGCTTACGACAGGCAGGGCCTTCTTGGCACGGACGTGTTCTTATCTCTGCGAGCCGACTGGACACACACACTCACACACACAAATACACACACACACTCACACACGCACACACACGCACACACGCACACACATACACATACACTCTTCACCTCTCGACTTCTACCCATTAGTCACCGCTTACGATAGGCAGGGCCTTCTTGGCACGGACGTGTTCTTATCTCTGCGAGACGACCGGACACACACACTCTCACACAAGCACACACACGCACACACGCACACACATACACATACACTCTTCACCTCTCGACTTCTACCCATTAGTCACCGCTTACGACAGGCAGGGCCTTCTTGGCACGGACGTGTTCTTATCTCTGCGAGACGACCGGACACACACACACTCACACAAGCACACACACGCACACACGCACACACACACACATACACTCTTCACCTCTCGACTTCTACCCATTAGTCACCGCTTACGACAGGCAGGGCCTTCTTGGCACGGACGTGTTCTTATCTCTGCGAGCCGACTGGACACACACACTCACACACACAAATACACACACACACTCACACACGCACACACACGCACACACGCACACTCACACACACATACACTCTTCACCTCTCGACTCCTACCCATTAGTCGCCTCTTACGACAAGCAGGGCCTTCTTGCCAAGGCGGTGTTCTTATCTCTGCAAGCCGAACGGACACACACACACGCACACACAAACACACGCCCACAGGCATACACGCACACACTCTCCACTTCTCGACTCCTATCCATTAGTCGCCTTTTAAGACAGGCAGGGCCTTCTTGCCACAGACGTATTCCTATCCCTGCGAGCCGAACGAACACACACACACACTTGCACACACACACACACACATACACTTTTCACCTCTCGACTCCTACCCATTAGTCGTCTCTTACGACAGGCAGGGCCTTTTTGCCACGGCCGTGTTTTTACCTCTGCGAGCCATATACACACACACACACACACTCACAACCACACACACACCTAAACTCTTCTAAACGACAGGCAGGGCCTTCTTGCCACGGCTGTATTCTTATCTCTGCAAGTCGAACGGACACACACACACATACACTCACACACGCACACACACACACTCACACACAGGTACACTCTTCAACTCGCGATTCCTACCCATTAGTTGCTCCTTACAGCAGGCATGGCCTTCTTGCCACGGCCGTATTCGTACCTCTGCGAGCAGAAGAGACACGCACACACACACATACACATACACACACACGCGCGCGCACACACACACATACACTCTTCACCTCTCGACTCCTACCCATTATTCTCCTCTTACGACAGGCAGAGCCTTCTTGCCACGGCCGTGTTCATATCTCTGCGAGCCGACCGGACACACACACACACTGACAAACACACACTCACACACACACTCACACACGCACGCACACACGCACACAAACACACACACATACACTCTTCACCTCTCGACTCCTACCCATTATTCTGCTCTTACGACAAGCAGGGCCTTCTTGCCACGGACGTATTCTTATCTCTGCGAGCCGAACGGACACACACACACACACACTCGCACACACACACACACACATACACGCTTCACCTCTCGACTCCTACCCATTAGTCGCCTCTTACGACATTCATTGACTTTTTGCCACGGCCGTGTTCTTATCTCTGCGAGCCGAACGGACACACACACAAGCACACACACACGCACACACGCACACGCACACACTTTCCACCTCTCGACTCCTATCCATTAGTCGCCTCTTAAGACAGGCAGGGCATTCTTGCCACGGCCGTATTTTTATCTCTGCGAGCCGAGCGGACACATACATACATACACACACACTTCCAAACGCACGAACACACACACACGCACACACATACACTCTTCACCTCTCGACTCCTACCCATTAGTCACCTCTTACGACAGGCATGGCATTCTTGCCACCGCTGTTTTCTTTTCTCTGCGAGCCAAAGGGACACACATACACACACACACACTCACAGACACACACACACGCACGCACACACGCACACACTAATACACTTACACACACACACAATCACGCACACACGCACACACACATACACTCTTCACCTCTCGATTCCTACCTATTAGTCGCCCCTTACAAGAGGCAGGGCCTTCTTGCCTTGGCCGTATTCTTATCTCTGCAAGCCTAACGGACACACACACATACACACACACACTCACACACGCAAACACACACGCACACACACACACACATACACTCTTCACCTCTCGACTCCTACCCATTAGTCGCCTCTTACGTCAGGCAGGGCCTTCTTTCCTCGGCCGTGTTCTTATCTCTGCAAGCCGAACGGACACACACACATACTCACACACGCACACACACACGCACACACACATACACTCTTCACCCCTCGACTCCTACCTATTAGTCGCCCCTTACAAGAGGCAGGGCCTTCTTGCCTCGGCCGTATCCTTATCTCTGCAAGCCTAGCGGACACACACACATACACACACACACACACACACACACACACACATACACTCTTCACCTCTCGATTCCTACACATTAGTCGCCCCTTACAAGAGGCAGGGCCTTCTTGCCTTGGCCGTATTCTTATCTCTGCAAGCCTAACGGACACACACACATACACACACACACTCACACACGCAAACACACACGCACACACACACACACACACATACACTCTTCACCTTTCGACTCCTACCCAGTAGTCGCCACTTACGACAGGCAGGGCCTTCTTGCCCCGGCCGTATTCTTATCTCTGCAAGCTGAACGGACACACACAATCACACACACAAGCACGCACACACGCACACACACACGCGCACACACACACACACAATTACACTCTTCACCTCTCGACTCCTACCCATTAGTCGTCTCTTACGACAGGCAGGGCCTTTTTGCCACGGCCGTGTTTTTACCTCTGCGAACCATACAGACACACACACACACACACTCACAACCACACACACACACACCTAAACTCTTCTAAACGACAGGCAGGGCTTCTTGCCACGGCCGTATTCTTATCTCTGCGAGCCGAACGGACACACACACACACACTCACACACGCACACACGCACACACACACACATACACTCTTCACCTCTCGACTCCTACCCATTAGTCGTCTCTTACGACAGGCAGGGCCTTTTTGCCACGGCCGTGTTTTTACCTCTGCGAGCCATACAGACACACACACATACACTTACAACCACACACACACACACACCTAAACTCTTCTAAACGACAGGCAGGGCCTTCTTGCCACGGCTGTATTCTTATCTCTGCAAGCCGAACGGACACACACACATACACTCACACACGCACACACACACACACTCACACACAGGTACACTTTTCAACTCGCGACTCCTACCCATTAGTTGCTCCTTACAGCAAGCATGGCCTTCTTGCCACGGCCGTATTCGTACCTCTGCGAGCAGAAGAGACACGCACACACACACACACACATACACATACACACACACACGCGCGCACACACACACATACACACACACATACACTCTTCACCTCTCGACTCCTACCCATTATTCTGCTCTTACGACAGGCAGGGCCTTCTTGCCACGGCTGTATTCTTATCTCTGCAAGCCGAACGGACACACACACATACACTCACACACGCACACACACACACACTCACACACAGGTACACTTTTCAACTCGCGACTCCTACCCATTAGTTGCTCCTTACAGCAAGCATGGCCTTCTTGCCACGAACGTATTCTTATCTCTGCGAGCCGAACAGACACACACACACACACTCGCACACACACACACACATACACGCTCCACCTCTAGACTCCTACCCATTGGTCGCCTCTTGCGACATTCAGGGACTTTTTGCCACTGCCGTGTTCTTCTCTGCGAGCCGAACGGACACACACACACTCACACACACACGCACACACACACGCACACACGCACACGCACAATCTTTCCACCGCTCGACTCCTATCCATTAGTCGCCTCTTAAGACAGGCAGAACCTTCTTGCCACGGCCGTATTTTTATCTCTGCGAGCCGAGCGGAAACACACACAGTCTCACACACACACATACACTATTTACCTCTCGACTCCTCCCTTTTGGTCGCCTCTTACGAGAGGCAGGGCCTTCTTGCTCCGGCGGTATTCTTATCTCTGCAAGCCGAACGGATACACACACTCACACACACACGCACGCACACACACACACGCACACACACATACACTCTTCACCTCTCGACTCCTACCCATTAGTCACCTCTTACGACAGGCATGGCATTCTTGCCACCGCTGTTTTCTTTTCTCTGCGAGCCGAAGGGACACACATACACACACACACTCTCACAGACACACACACACACGCACACACGCACACACACATACACTCTTCACCTCTCGATTCCTACACATTAGTCGCTCCTTACAAGAGGCAGGGCCTTCTTGCCTTAGCCGTATTCTTATCTCTGCAAGCCTAACGGACACACACACATACACACACACTCACACACGCAAACACACACGCACACACACACACATACACTCTTCACCTCTCGACTTCTACCCATTAGCCGCTAACTACAACAAGCATGGCCTTCTTGTCACGGCCGTATTCTTATCTCTGCAAGCCGAACGGACACACACACCCATACACACACACTTACATACGCACAAACACACACACACGCACACACATATACACTCTTCACCTCTCGACTCCTACCCATTAGTCACCTCTTACGACAGGCATGGCATTCTTGCCACCGCTGTTTTCTTTTCTCTGCGAGCCGAAGGGACACACATACACACACACACACACACACACACTCAGAGACACACACACACGCACGCACACACGCACACACACATACACTCACACACACACACACACACACGCACACACACATACACTCTTCACCTCTCGATTCCTACCTATTAGTCGCCCCTTACAAGAGGCAGGGCCTTCTTGCCCTGGCCGTATTCTTATCTCTGCTAGCCTAACGGACACACACACATACACACACACACTCACACACGCAAACACACACGCACACACACACACACACACACATACACTCTTCACCTCTCGACTCCTACCCATTAGTCTCCTCTTACGTCAGGTAGGGCCTTCTTTCCTCGGCCGTGGTCTTTTCTCTGCAAGCCGAACGGACACACACACATACTCACACACGCACACACACACGCACACACACATACACCCTTCACCCCTCGACTCCTACCTATTAGTCGCCCCTTACAAGAGACAGGGCCTTCTTGCCTCGGCCGTATTCTTATCTCTGCAAGCCTAACGGACACACACACATACACACACACACACTCACACACGCAAACACACACGCACACACACACACACACACATACACTCTTCACCTCTCGATTCCTACACATTAGTCGCCCCTTACAAGAGGCAGGGCCTTCTTGCCTTGGCCGTATTCTTATCTCTGCAAGCCTAACGGACACACACACATACACACACACACTCACACACGCAAACACACACGCACACACACACACACACATACACTCTTCACCTTTCGACTCCTACCCAGTAGTCGCCACTTACGACAGGCAGGGCCTTCTTGCCCCGGCCGTATTCTTATCTGTGCAAGCTGAACGGACACACACAATCACACACACAAGCACGCACACACGCACACACACACACAATTACACTCTTCACCTCTCGACTCCTACCCATTAGTCGCCTCTTACGACAAGCATGGCCTTCTTGCCACCGCTGTTTTCTTATCTCTGCGAGACGAAGGGACACACACACAAATACACACACACACTCACACACACACGCGCACAAACGCACGCACACATACATTCTTCACCTCTCGACTCCTACCCATTAGTCGCCCATTACGACAGGCATGGCCTTCTTGCCACCGCTGTTTTATTATCTCTGCGAGCCGAAGGGACACACACATACACACACACTCACACACACACGCACGCACACATATACTTTTCACCTGTCGACTCCTACCCATTAGTCGCCTCTTACGACAGGCAGGGCCTTTTTGCCACGGCCGTGTTCTTATCTCTGCGAGCCAACCGGACACACACACTCACACACACACATACACACACACACTCACACACGCACGCACACACGCACACACTTACACACGCATACACACACACACATACACTTTTCACCTCTCGACTCCTACCCATTAGTCACCTCTTACGACAGGCATGGCCTTCTTGAAACCGCTGATTTCTTATCTCTGCGAGCCGAAGGGACACACATACACATACACACACACTCACACACACACGCACACACGCACGCACACATACACTCTTCACTTCTCTAATCCTACCCATTAGTCGCCCCTTACGACAGGCATGTCCTTTTTGCCACCGCTGTTTTCTTATCTCTGCGAGCCGAAGGGACACACACACAAACATACACACACACACTCACACACACACACACACACGAACACACACGCACACACACATACACTCACACACACACACGCACACACACATACACTCTTCACCTCTCGACTCCTACCTATTAGTCGCCCCTTACAAGAGGCAGGGCCTTCTTTCCTCGGCCGTATTCTTATCTCTGCAAGCCAAACGGACACACACACATACTCACACACGCACACACAAACGCACACACGCATACACACATACACTCTTCACCTCTCGTCTCCTACCTATTAGTCGCCCCTTACAAAAGGCAGGGTCTTCTTGCCTTGGCCGTATTCTTATCTCTGCAATCCAAACGGACACACAAACATACACACACACTCACACGCACACACACGCACACACGCACACACACACACATACACTCTTCACCTCTCGACTCCTACCCATTAGTCGCCTCTTTCGACAGGCAGGGCCTTTTTTGCCACCGCCGTGTTCTTATCTCTGCGAGACGACCGGACACACACACACACACTCACACAAGCACACACACGCACACACGCACACACACACATACACTCTTCACCTCTCGACTCCTACCTATTACTCGCCCCTTACGACAGGCAGGGCCTTCTTGCCTCGGCTGTATTCTTATCTCTGCAGGCCGAACGGACACACATACATACACACACACTCACACACGCACACACACACACACTCACACACACACACACACGCACACACACACACATACACTCTTCACCTTTCGACTCCTACCCATTAGTCGCCTCTTACGACAGGCAGGGCCTTCTTGCCACGGCCGTATTCTTATCTCTGCGAGCCGAACGGACACACACACACACTCACACACGCACACACGCACACACACACATACACTCTTCACCTTTCGACTCCTACCCATTAGTCGTCTCTTACGACAGGCAGGGCCTTCTTGCCACGGCCGTATTCTTATCTCTGCGAGCCGAACGGACACACACACACACTCACACACGCACACACGCACACACACACATACACTCTTCACCTCTCGACTCCTACCCATTAGTCGTCTCTTACGACAGGCAGGGCCTTCTTGCCACGGCCGTATTCTTATCTCTGCGAGCCGAACGGACACACACACACACACTCACACACGCACACACGCACACACACACATACACTCTTCACCTCTCCACTCCTACCCATTAGTCGCCTCTTTCGACAGGCAGGGCCTTTTTGCCACGGCCGTGTTCTTATCTTTGCGAGCCATACAGACACACATACACACTCACACACACACACCTACACCATTCACCTCTCGACTCCTACCTATTACTCGCACCTTACGACAGGCAGGGCCTTCTTGCCTCGGCTGTATTCTTATCTCTGCAGGCCGAACGGACACACATACATACACACACACTCACACACGCACACACACACACACTCACACACACACGCACACACACACACACACACATACACTCTTCACCTCTCGACTCCTACCCATTAGTCGCCTCTTACGACAGGCAGGGCTTTTTTGCCACGGCCGTGTTTTTACCTCTGCGAGCCATACAGACACACACACACTCACACACGCACACACGCACACACACACACACGTACACTCTTCACCTTTCGACTCCTACCCATTAGTCGCCTCTTACGACAGGCAGGGCCTTCTTGCCACGGCCGTATTCTTATCTCTGCGAGCCGAACGGACACACACACACACACTCACACACGCACACACGCACACACACACATACACTCTTCACCTCTCGACTCCTACCCATTAGTCGCCTCTTACGTCAGGCAGGGCATTCTTTCCTCGGCCGTGTTCTTATCTCTGCAAGCCGAACGGACACACACACATACTCCCACACGCACACACACACATACACTCTTCACCCCTCGACTCCTACCTATTAGTCGCCCCTTACAAGAGGCAGGGCCTTCTTGCCTCGGCCGTATTCTTATCTCTGCAAGCCTAACGGACACACACACATACACACACATACTCACACACGCAAACATACACGCACACACACACACACACACATACACTCTTCACCTCTCGACTCCTACCCATTAGTCGCCTCTTACGTCAGGCAGGGCCTTCTTTCCTCGGCCGTAGTCTTATCTCTGTGAGCCGAAGAGACACACACACACACACATACACACACACTCACACACGCACACACACACACATACACTCTTCACCTCTCGACTCCTACCCAGTAGTCGCCACTAACGACAGGCAGGGCCTTCTTGCCCCTGCTGTATTCTTATCTCTGCAAGCTGAACGGACACACACACTCACACACACAAGCACGCACACACGCACACACACACGCGCACACACACACACACAATTACACTCTTCACCTCTCGACTTCTACCCATTAGTCGCCTCTTACGACAAGCATGGCCTTCTTGCCACCGCTGTTTTCTTATCTCTGCGAGACGAAGGGACACACACACATACACACACACACTCACACACACACGCGCACAAACGCACGCACACATTCTTCACCTCTCGACTCCTACCCATTAGTCGCCCATTACGACAGGCATGGCCTTCTTGCCACCGCTGTTTTCTTATCTCTTCGAGCCGAAGGGACACACACATACACACACACATACACACACACACACACACACACGCACGCACACACGCACACACTTACACACGCATACACACACACACATACACTTTTCAGCTCTCGACTCCTACCCATTAGTCACCTCTTACGACAGGCATGGCCTTCTTGAAACCGCCGATTTCTTATCTCTGCGAGCCGAAGGGACACACATACACATACACACACACTCACACACACACGCGCACACGCACGCACACATACACTCTTCACCTCTCGACTCCTAACCATTAGTCGCCCCTTACGACAGGCATGTCCTTCTTGCCACCGCTGTTTTCTTATCTCTGCGAGCCGAAGGGACACACACACAAACATACACACACACACACTCACACACACACACACACACACGAACACACTCGCACACACACATACACTCACACACACACGCACACACACATACACTCTTCACCTCTCGACTCCTACCTATTAGTCGCCCCTTACAAGAGGCAGGGCCTTCTTGCCTCGACCGTATTCTTATCTCTGCAAGCCAAACGGACACACACACATACTCACACACGCACACACACACGCACACACGCATACACACATACACTCTTCACCTCTCGTCTCCACCCTATTAGTCGCCCCTTACAAAAGGCAGGGTCTTCTTGTCTTGGCCGTATTCTTATCTCTGCAATCCAAACGGACACACAAACATACACACACACTCACACACGCACACACACGCACACACGCACACACACATATACACTCTTCACCACTCGACTCCTACCCATTAGTCGCCTCTTACGACAGGCAGGGCCTTCTTGCCACGGCCATGTTCTTATCTCTGCGAGCCTACTGAACACACACACTCACACACACAAATACACACACACAGTCACACACGCACACACACGCACACACGCAAACACACACATACACCCTTCACCTCTCGACTCCTACCCATTAGTCGCCTCTTACGACAGGCAGGGCCTTCTTGCCACGGCCGTGTTCTTATCTCTGCGAGCCAACCGGACACACACACTCACACACACACGCGCACAAACGCACGCACACATACATTCTTCACCTCTCGACTCCTACCCATTAGTCGCCCATTACGACAGGCATGGCCTTCCTGCCACCGCTGTTTTCTTATCTCTGCGAGCCGAAGGGACACACACATACACACACACTCACACACACACACGCACGCACACATACACTTTTCACCTCTCGACTCCTACCCATTAGTCACCTCTTACGACAGGCATGTCCTTCTTGCCACCGCTGTTTTCTTATCTATACGAGCCGAAGGGACACACACACAAACATACACACACACACACTCACACACACACACACACGAACACACACGCACACACACATACACTCACACACACACACGCACACACACATACACTCTTCACCTCTCGACTCCTACCTATTAGTCGCCCCTTACAAGAGGCAGGGCCTTCTTGCCTCGGCCGTATTCTTATCTCTGCAAGCCAAACGGACACACACACATACTCACACACGCACACACAGACGCACACACGCATACACACATACACTCTTCACCTCTCGTCTCCTACCTATTAGTCGCCCCTTGCAAAAGGCAGGGTCTTCTTGCCTTGGCCGTATTCTTATCTCTGCAAGCCAAACGGACACACAAACATACACACACACTCACACACGCACACACACGCACACACACACATATACACTCTTCACCACTCGACTCCTACCTATTAGTCGCCCTTTACAAGAGGCAGGGCCTTCTTGCCTCGGCCGTATTCTTATCTCTGCAAGCCAAACGGACACACACACATACTCACACACGCACACTCACACACACACACGCACACACACATACACTCTTCACCTCTCGACTCCTACCTATTAGTCGCCCCTTACAAGAGGCAGGGCCTTCTTGCCTCGGCCGTATTCTTATCTCTGCAAGCCAAACGGACACACAAACATACACACACACTCACACACGCACACACACGGACACACGCACACACACACATATACACTCTTCACCACTCGACTCCTACCCATTAGTCGCCTCTTAGGACAGGCAGGGCCTTCTTGCCACGGCCGTGTTCTTATCTCTGCGAGCCTACTGGACACACACACACTCACACACACAGATACACACACACACTCACACACCACACACACGCACGCACGCACACACACACATACACTCTTCACCTCTCGACTCCTACCCATTAGTTGCCTCTTTCGACAGGCAGGGCCTTTTTTGCCACGGCCGTGTTCTTATCTTTGCGAGACGACCGGACACACACACACACACTTACACAAGCACACACACGCACACACGCACACACGCACACACACACATACACTCTTCACCTCTCGACTCCTACCTATTACTCGCCCCTTACGACAGGCAGGGCCTTCTTGCCTCGGCTGTATTCTTATCTCTGCAGGCCGAACGGACACACATACATACACACACACTCACACACGCACACACACACACACTCACACACACTCACACACGCACACACACACACACATACACTCTTAACCTTTCGACTCCTACCCATTAGTCGCCTCCTACGACAGGCAGGGCCTTCTTGCCACGGCCGTATTCTTATCTCTGCGAGTCGAACGGACACACACACACATACTCACACACGCACACTCACACACACACACGCACACACACATACACTCTTCACCTCTCGACTCCTACCTATTAGTCGCCCCTTACAAGAGGCAGGGCCTTCTTGCCTCGGCCGTATTCTTATCTCTGCAAGCCAAACGGACACACAAACATACACACACACTCACACACGCACACACACGGACACACGCACACACACACATATACACTCTTCACCACTCGACTCCTACCCATTAGTCGCCTCCTACGACAGGCAGGGCCTTCTTGCCACGGCCGTATTCTTATCTCTGCGAGTCGAACGGACACACACACACACTCACACACTCACACACGCACACACACATGCACACAGAGACACACACATAAACTCTTCACCTCTCTACTCCTACCCATTAGTCGCCTCTTTCGACAGGCAGGGCCTTTTTGCCACGGCCGTGTTCTTATCTTTGCGAGTCATACAGACACACATACACACCTACACTCTTCACCTCTCGACTCCTACCTATTACTCGCACCTTACGACAGGCAGGGCCTTCTTGCCTCGGCTGTATTCTTATCTCTGCAGGCCGAACGGACATACATACATACACACACACTCACACACGCACACACACACACACTCACACACACACGCACACACACACACACACATACACTCTTCACCTCTCGACTCCTACCCATTAGTCGCCTCTTACGACAGGCAGGGCTTTTTTGCCACGGCCGTGTTTTTACCTCTGCGAGCCATACAGACACACACACACACACACATACTCACAACCACACACACACACCTAAACTCTTCTAAACGACAGGCAGGGCTTCTTGCCACGGCCGTATTCTTATCTCTGCGAGCCGAACGGACACACACACACACTCACACACGCACACACGCACACATACACACACATACACTCTTCACCTCTCGACTCCTACCCATTAGTCGTCTCTTACGACAGGCAGGGCCTTTTTGCCACGGCCGTGTTTTTACCTCTGCGAGCCATACAGACACACACACACACACTCACACACGCACACACGCACACATACACACACATACACTCTTTACCTCTCGACTCCTACCCATTAGTCGTCTCTTACGACAGGCAGGGCCTTTTTGCCACGGCCGTGTTTTTACCTCTGCGAGCCATACAGACACACACACACACACACTCACAACCACACACACACACACCTAAACTCTTCTAAACGACAGGCAGGGCTTCTTGCCACGGCCGTATTCTTATCTCTGCGAGCCGAACGGACACACACACACACACTCACACACGCACACACGCACACACACACACATACACTCTTCACCTCTCGACTCCTACCCATTAGTCGTCTCTTACGACAGGCAGGGCCTTTTTGCCACGGCCGTGTTTTTACCTCTGCGAGCCATACAGACACACACACATACACTTACAACCACACACACACACACACCTAAACTCTTCTAAACGACAGGCAGGGCCTTCTTGCCACGGCTGTATTCTTATCTCTGCAAGCCGAACGGACACACACACATACACTCACACACGCACACACACACACACTCACACACAGGTACACTTTTCAACTCGCGACTCCTACCCATTAGTTGCTCCTTACAGCAAGCATGGCCTTCTTGCCACGGCCGTATTCGTACCTCTGCGAGCAGAAGAGACACGCACACACACACACACACATACACATACACACACACACGCGCGCACACACACACATACACACACACACATACACTCTTCACCTCTCGACTCCTACCCATTATTCTGCTCTTACGACAGGCAGGGCCTTCTTGCCACGGACGTATTCTTATCTCTGCGAGCCGAACAGGCACACACACACACACTCGCACACACACACACACATACACGCTCCACCTCTAGACTCCTACCCATTGGTCGCCTCTTGCGACATTCAGGGACTTTTTGCCACTGCCGTGTTCTTCTCTGCGAGCCGAACGGACACACACACACTCACACACACACGCACACACACACGCACACACGCACACGCACAATCTTTCCACCGCTCGACTCCTATCCATTAGTCGCCTCTTAAGACAGGCAGGGCCTTCTTGCCACGGCCGTATTTTTATCTCTGCGAGCCGAGCGGAAACACACACAGTCTCACACACACACATACACTATTTACCTCTCGACTCCTCCCTTTTGGTCGCCTCTTACGAGAGGCAGGGCCTTCTTGCTCCGGCGGTATTCTTATCTCTGCAAGCCGAACGGATACACACACTCACACACACACGCACGCACACACACACACGCACACACACATACACTCTTCACCTCTCGACTCCTACCCATTAGTCACCTCTTACGACAGGCATGGCATTCTTGCCACCGCTGTTTTCTTTTCTCTGCGAGCCGAAGGGACACACATACACACACACACTCTCACAGACACACACACGCTCGCACACACGCACACACACATACACTCACACACACACACACACACGCACACACGCACACACACATACACTCTTCACCTCTCGATTCCTACACATTAGTCGCCCCTTACAAGAGGCAGGGCCTTCTTGCCTTAGCCGTATTCTTATCTCTGCAAGCCTAACGGACACACACACATACACACACACTCACACACGCAAACACACACGCACACACACACACATACACTCTTCACCTCTCGACTTCTACCCATTAGCCGCTAACTACAACAAGCATGGCCTTCTTGTCACGGCCGTATTCTTATCTCTGCAAGCCGAACGGACACACACACCCATACACACACACTTACATACGCACAAACACACACACACGCACACACATATACACTCTTCACCTCTCGACTCCTACCCATTAGTCACCTCTTACGACAGGCATGGCATTCTTGCCACCGCTGTTTTCTTTTCTCTGCGAGCCGAAGGGACACACATACACACACACACACACACTCAGAGACACACACACACGCACGCACACACGCACACACACATACACTCACACACACACACACACACACACACACACGCACACACACATACACTCTTCACCTCTCGATTCCTACCTATTAGTCGCCCCTTACAAGAGGCAGGGCCTTCTTGCCCTGGCCGTATTCTTATCTCTGCTAGCCTAACGGACACACACACATACACACACACACTCACACACGCAAACACACACGCACACACACACACACACACACACATACACTCTTCACCTCTCGACTCCTACCCATTAGTCTCCTCTTACGTCAGGTAGGGCCTTCTTTCCTCGGCCGTGGTCTTATCTCTGCAAGCCGAACGGACACACACACATACTCACACACGCACACACACACGCACACACACATACACCCTTCACCCCTCGACTCCTACCTATTAGTCGCCCCTTACAAGAGGCAGGGCCTTCTTGCCTCGGCCGTATTCTTATCTCTGCAAGCCTAACGGACACACACACATACACACACACACACTCACACACGCAAACACACACGCACACACACACACACACATACACTCTTCACCTCTCGATTCCTACACATTAGTCGCCCCTTACAAGAGGCAGGGCCTTCTTGCCTTGGCCGTATTCTTATCTCTGCAAGCCTAACGGACACACACACATACACACACACTCACACACGCAAACACACACGCACACACACACACACACATACACTCTTCACCTTTCGACTCCTACACAGTAGTCGCCACTTACGACAGGCAGGGCCTTCTTGCCCCGGCCGTATTCTTATCTCTGCAAGCTGAACGGACACACACAATCACACACACAAGCACGCACACACGCACACACACACACAATTACACTCTTCACCTCTCGACTCCTACCCATTAGTCGCCTCTTACGACAAGCATGGCCTTCTTGCCACCGCTGTTTTCTTATCTCTGCGAGACGAAGGGACACACACACAAATACACACACACACTCACACACACACGCGCACAAACGCACGCACACATACATTCTTCACCTCTCGACTCCTACCCATTAGTCGCCCATTACGACAGGCATGGCCTTCTTGCCACCGCTGTTTTATTATCTCTGCGAGCCGAAGGGACACACACATACACACACACTCACACACACACGCACGCACACATATACTTTTCACCTGTCGACTCCTACCCATTAGTCGCCTCTTACGACAGGCAGGGCCTTTTTGCCACGGCCGTGTTCTTATCTCTGCGAGCCAACCGGACACACACACTCACACACACACATACACACACACACTCACACACGCACGCACACACGCACACACTTACACACGCATACACACACACACATACACTTTTCACCTCTCGACTCCTACCCATTAGTCACCTCTTACGACAGGCATGGCCTTCTTGAAACCGCTGATTTCTTATCTCTGCGAGCCGAAGGGACACACATACACATACACACACACTCACACACACACGCACACACGCACGCACACATACACTCTTCACTTCTCTAATCCTACCCATTAGTCGCCCCTTACGACAGGCATGTCCTTTTTGCCACCGCTGTTTTCTTATCTCTGCGAGCCGAAGGGACACACACACAAACATACACACACACACTCACACACACACACACACGAACACACACGCACACACACATACACTCACACACACACACGCACACACACATACACTCTTCACCTCTCGACTCCTACCTATTAGTCGCCCCTTACAAGAGGCAGGGCCTTCTTTCCTCGGCCGTATTCTTATCTCTGCAAGCCAAACGGACACACACACATACTCACACACGCACACACAAACGCACACACGCATACACACATACACTCTTCACCTCTCGTCTCCTACCTATTAGTCGCCCCTTACAAAAGGCAGGGTCTTCTTGCCTTGGCCGTATTCTTATCTCTGCAATCCAAACGGACACACAAACATACACACACACTCACACGCACACACACGCACACACGCACACACACACACATACACTCTTCACCTCTCGACTCCTACCCATTAGTCGCCTCTTTCGACAGGCAGGGCCTTTTTTGCCACCGCCGTGTTCTTATCTCTGCGAGACGACCGGACACACACACACACACTCACACAAGCACACACACGCACACACGCACACACACACATACACTCTTCACCTCTCGACTCCTACCTATTACTCGCCCCTTACGACAGGCAGGGCCTTCTTGCCTCGGCTGTATTCTTATCTCTGCAGGCCGAACGGACACACATACATACACACACACTCACACACGCACACACACACACACTCACACACACACACACACACACGCACACACACACACACATACACTCTTCACCTTTCGACTCCTACCCATTAGTCGCCTCTTACGACAGGCAGGGCCTTCTTGCCACGGCCGTATTCTTATCTCTGCGAGCCGAACGGACACACACACACACTCACACACGCACACACGCACACACACACATACACTCTTCACCTCTCGACTCCTACCCATTAGTCGTCTCTTACGACAGGCAGGGCCTTCTTGCCACGGCCGTATTCTTATCTCTGCGAGCCGAACGGACACACACACACACTCACACACGCACACACGCACACACACACATACACTCTTCACCTCTCGACTCCTACCCATTAGTCGTCTCTTACGACAGGCAGGGCCTTCTTGCCACGGCCGTATTCTTATCTCTGCGAGCCGAACGGACACACACACACACTCACACACGCACACACGCACACACACACACACACACACACACGCACACACACACACATACACTCTTCACCTTTCGACTCCTACCCATTAGTCGCCTCTTACGACAGGCAGGGCCTTCTTGCCACGGCCGTATTTTTATCTCTGCGAGCCGAACGGACACACACACACACTCACACACGCACACACGCACACACACACATACTCTCTTCACCTCTCGACTCCTACCCATTAGTCGTCTCTTACGACAGGCAGGGCCTTCTTGCCACGGCCGTATTCTTATCTCTGCGAGCCGAACGGACACACACACACACTCACACACGCACACACGCACACACACACATACACTCTTCACCTCTCGACTCCTACCCATTAGTCGTCTCTTACGACAGGCAGGGCCTTCTTGCCACGGCCGTATTCTTATCTCTGCGAGCCGAACGGACACACACACACACTCACACACGCACACACGCACACACACACATACACTCTTCACCTCTCCACTCCTACCCATTAGTCGCCTCTTTCGACAGGCAGGGCCTTTTTGCCACGGCCGTGTTCTTATCTTTGCGAGCCATACAGACACACATACACACTCACACACACACACCTACACCATTCACCTCTCGACTCCTACCTATTACTCGCACCTTACGACAGGCAGGGCCTTCTTGCCTCGGCTGTATTCTTATCTCTGCAGGCCGAACGGACACACATACATACACACACACTCACACACGCACACACACACACACTCACACACACACGCACACACACACACACACATACACTCTTCACCTCTCGACTCCTACCCATTAGTCGCCTCTTACGACAGGCAGGGCTTTTTTGCCACGGCCGTGTTTTTACCTCTGCGAGCCATACAGACACACACACACACTCACACACGCACACACGCACACACACACACACACGTACACTCTTCACCTTTCGACTCCTACCCATTAGTCGCCTCTTACGACAGGCAGGGCCTTCTTGCCACGGCCGTATTCTTATCTCTGCGAGCCGAACGGACACACACACACACACTCACACACGCACACACGCACACACACACATACACTCTTCACCTCTCGACTCCTACCCATTAGTCGCCTCTTACGTCAGGCAGGGCATTCTTTCCTCGGCCGTGTTCTTATCTCTGCAAGCCGAACGGACACACACACATACTCACACACGCACACACACACATACACTCTTCACCCCTCGACTCCTACCTATTAGTCGCCCCTTACAAGAGGCAGGGCCTTCTTGCCTCGGCCGTATTCTTATCTCTGCAAGCCTAACGGACACACACACATACACACACATACTCACACACGCAAACACACACGCATACACACACACACACACATACACTCTTCACCTCTCGACTCCTACCCATTAGTCGCCTCTTACGTCAGGCAGGGCCTTCTTTCCTCGGCCGTAGTCTTATCTCTGTGAGCCGAAGAGACACACACACACACATACACACACACTCACACACGCACACACACACACATACACTCTTCACCTCTCGACTCCTACCCAGTAGTCGCCACTAACGACAGGCAGGGCCTTCTTGCCCCTGCTGTATTCTTATCTCTGCAAGCTGAACGGACACACACACTCACACACACAAGCACGCACACACGCACACACACACGCGCACACACACACACAATTACACTCTTCACCTCTCGACTTCTACCCATTAGTCGCCTCTTACGACAAGCATGGCCTTCTTGCCACCGCTGTTTTCTTATCTCTGCGAGACGAAGGGACACACACACATACACACACACACTCACACACACACGCGCACAAACGCACGCACACATTCTTCACCTCTCGACTCCTACCCATTAGTCGCCCATTACGACAGGCATGGCCTTCTTGCCACCGCTGTTTTCTTATCTCTTCGAGCCGAAGGGACACACACATACACACACACATACACACACACACACACACGCACGCACACACGCACACACTTACACACGCATACACACACACACATACACTTTTCAGCTCTCGACTCCTACCCATTAGTCACCTCTTACGACAGGCATGGCCTTCTTGAAACCGCCGATTTCTTATCTCTGCGAGCCGAAGTGACACACATACACATACACACACACTCACACACACACGCGCACCCGCACGCACACATACACTCTTCACCTCTCGACTCCTAACCATTAGTCGCCCCTTACGACAGGCATGTCCTTCTTGCCACCGCTGTTTTCTTATCTCTGCGAGCCGAAGGGACACACACACAAACATACACACACACACACTCACACACACACACACACACACGAACACACTCGCACACACACATACACTCACACACACACGCACACACACATACACTCTTCACCTCTCGACTCCTACCTATTAGTCGCCCCTTACAAGAGGCAGGGCCTTCTTGCCTCGACCGTATTCTTATCTCTGCAAGCCAAACGGACACACACACATACTCACACACGCACACACACACGCACACACGCATACACACATACACTCTTCACCTCTCGTCTCCACCCTATTAGTCGCCCCTTACAAAAGGCAGGGTCTTCTTGTCTTGGCCGTATTCTTATCTCTGCAATCCAAACGGACACACAAACATACACACACACTCACACACGCACACACACGCACACACGCACACACACATATACACTCTTCACCACTCGACTCCTACCCATTAGTCGCCTCTTACGACAGGCAGGGCCTTCTTGCCACGGCCATGTTCTTATCTCTGCGAGCCTACTGAACACACACACTCACACACACAAATACACACACACAGTCACACACGCACACACACGCACACACGCAAACACACACATACACCCTTCACCTCTCGACTCCTACCCATTAGTCGCCTCTTACGACAGGCAGGGCCTTCTTGCCACGGCCGTGTTCTTATCTCTGCGAGACGACCGGACACACACACACACACCCACACAAGCACACACAAGCACACACGCACACGCACACACACACACATACACTCTTCACCTCTCGACTTCCACCCATTAGTCACCGCTTACGACAGGCAGGGCTTTCTTGGCACGGACGTGTTCTTATCTCTGCGAGCCGACCGGACACACACACACTCACACACGCACACACACACTCACACACGCACGCACACACGCACACACTTACACACGCATACACACACACATACACTTTTCACCTCTCGATTCCTACCCATTAGTCGCCCCTTACGACAGGCATGTCCTTCTTGCCACCGCTGTTTTCTTATCTCTGCGAGCCGAAGGGACACACACACAAACATACACACACACACACTCACACAAACACACACACACGAACACACACGCACACACACATACACTCACACACACACACACGCACACACACATACACTCTTCACCTCTCGACTCCTACCTATTAGTCGCCCCTTACAAGAGGCAGGGCCTTCTTGCCTCGGCCGTATTCTTATCTCTGCAAGCCAAACGGACACACACACATACTCACACACGCACACACACACGCACACACGCATACACACATACACTCTTCACCTCTCGTCTCCTACCTATTAGTCGCCCCTTACAAAAGGCAGGGTCTTCTTGCCTTGGCCGTATTCTTATCTCTGCAATCCAAACGGACACACAAACATACTAACACACTCACACACGCACACACACGCACACACGCACACACACACATATACACTCTTCACCACTCGACTCCTACCCATTAGTCGCCTCTTACGACAGGCAGGGCCTTCTTGCCACGGCCGTGTTCTTATCTCTGCGAGCCTACTGGACACACACACACTCACACACACAGATACACACACACACTCACACATCACACACACGCACACACGCACACACACACATACACTCTTCACCTCTCGACTCCTACCCATTAGTCGCCTCTTTCGACAGGCAGGGCCTTTTTTGCCACGGCCGTGTTCTTATCTCTGCGAGACGACCGGACACACACACACACTCACACAAGCACACACACGCACACACGCACACACGCACACACACACATACACTCTTCACCTCTCGACTCCTACCTATTACTCGCCCCTTACGACAGGCAGGGCCTTCTTGCCTCGGCTGTATTCTTATCTCTGCAGGCCGAACGGACACACATACATACACACACACTCACACACGCACACACACACACACTCACACACACACACACGCACACACACACACACACACACACTCTTCACCTTTCGACTCCTACCCATTAGTCGCCTCCTACGACAGGCAGGGCCTTCTTGCCACGGCCGTATTCTTATCTCTGCGAGCCGAACGGACACACACACACACTCACACACGCACACACGCACACACACACACATACACTCTTCACCTCTCGACTCCTACCTATTAGTCGCCCCTTACAAGAGGCAGGGCCTTCTTGCCTCGGCCGTATTCTTATCTCTGCAAGCCAAACGGACACACACACATACTCACACACGCACACACACACGCACACACGCATACACACATACACTCTTCACCTCTCGTCTCCTACCTATTAGTCGCCCCTTACAAAAGGCAGGGTCTTCTTGCCTTGGCCGTATTCTTATCTCTGCAATCCAAACGGACACACAAACATACTAACACACTCACACACGCACACACACGCACACACGCACACACACACATATACACTCTTCACCACTCGACTCCTACCCATTAGTCGCCTCTTACGACAGGCAGGGCCTTCTTGCCACGGCCGTGTTCTTATCTCTGCGAGCCTACTGGACACACACACACTCACACACACAGATACACACACACACTCACACATCACACACACGCACACACGCACACACACACATACACTCTTCACCTCTCGACTCCTACCCATTAGTCGCCTCTTTCGACAGGCAGGGCCTTTTTTGCCACGGCCGTGTTCTTATCTCTGCGAGACAACCGGACACACACACACACTCACACAAGCACACACACGCACACACGCACACACGCACACACACACATACACTCTTCACCTCTCGACTCCTACCTATTACTCGCCCCTTACGACAGGCAGGGCCTTCTTGCCTCGGCTGTATTCTTATCTCTGCAGGCCGAACGGACACACATACATACACACACACTCACACACGCACACACACACACACTCACACACATACACACACACGCACACACACACACACACACTCTTCACCTTTCGACTCCTACCCATTAGTCGTCTCTTACGACAGGCAGGGCCTTTTTGCCACGGCCGTGTTTTTATCTCTGCGAGCCATACAGACACACACACACACACACACACTCACACACACACACACCTAAACTCTTCACCTCTCGACTCTTACCTATTACTCGCCCCTTACGACAGGCAGGGCCTTCTTGCCTCGGCTGTGTTCTTATCTCTGCAAGCCGAACGGACAAACATACATACACACACTCACACACGCACACACACATGAACATAGAGACACACACATAAACTCTTCACCTCTCCACTCCTACCCATTAGTCGCCTCTTTCGACAGGCAGGGCCTTTTTGCCACGGCCGTGTTCTTATCTTTGCGAGCCATACAGACACACATACACACTCACACACACACACCTACACTCTTCACCTCTCGACTCCTACCTATTACTCGCACCTTACGACAGGCAGGGCCTTCTTGCCTCGGCTGTATTCTTATGTCTGCAGGCCGAACGGACACACATACATACACACACACTCACACACGCACACACACACACACTCACACACACACGCACACACACACACACATACACTCTTCACCTCTCGACTCCTACCCATTAGTCGCCTCTTACGACAGGCAGGGCATTTTTGCCACGGCCGTGTTTTTACCTCTGCGAGCCATACAGACACACACACACACTCACAACCACACACACACACACCTAAACTCTTCTAAACGACAGGCAGGGCCTTCTTGCCACGGCTGTATTCTTATCTCTGCAAGCCGAACGGACACACACACATACACTCACACACGCACACACACACACTCACACACAGGTACACTCTTCAACTCGCGACTCCTACCCATTAGTTGCTCCTTACAGCAAGCATGGCCTTCTTGCCACGGCCGTATTCGTACCTCTGCGAGCAGAAGAGACACGCACACACACACACATACACATACACACACACACGCGCGCACACACACATACACTCTTTACCTCTCGACTCCTAGCCATTATTCTCCTCTTACGACAGGCAGAGCCTTCTTGCCACGGCCGTGTTCATATCTCTGCGAGCCGACCGGACACACACACACACACTGACACACACACACTCACACACACACTCACACACGCACGCACACACGCACACAAACACACACACATACACTCTTCACCTCTTGACTCCTACCTATTAGTCGGCTCTTACGATAGGCAGGGCCTTCTTGCCACGGCCGTGTTCTTATCTCTGCGAGCCGACTGGACACACACACTCACACACATAAATACACACACACACACTCACACACGCATACACACGCACACACGCACACTCACACACAAATACACTCTTCACCTCTCGACTCCTACCCATTAGTCGCCTCTTACGACAGGCAGGGCCTTCTTGCCACGGCCGTGTTCTTATCTCTGCGAGCCGACTGGACACACACACACTCACACACAAATACACACACACACTCACACACGCACACACACGCACACTCACACACACATACACTCTTCACCTCTCGACCCCTACCCATTAGTCGCCTATTACGACAGGCAGGGCCTTCTTGCCACGGCCGTGTTCTTATATCTGAGAGCCGACCGGACACACACACACACTCACACACGCACACACACGCTCACACGCACTTACACACATACACTCTTCACCTCTCGACTCCTACGCATTAGTCGCCGCTTACGACAGGCAGGGCCTTCTTGGCACGGACGTGTCCTTATCACTGCGAGCCGACCGGACACACACACTCACACACGCACACACCCACGCACACACGCACACACACATATACACTCTTCACCTCTCGACTCCTACCAATTAGTCGCCACTTACGACAGGCAGGGCATTCTTGCCTCGGCCGTATTCTTATCTCTGCAAGCCGAACGGACACATACACACTCACACACACATGCACACACACAAAAACACTTTTCACCTCTCGACTCCTACCCATTAGTTGCCTCTTACGACAGGCATGGCCTTCTTGCCTCGGCCGTATTCTAATCTCTGCGAGCCGAATGGACACACACATACATACACACACACACTTACACACGCACAAACACACACACACCCACACACGCACACACACATACATACACTCTTCACCTCTCGACTCCTACCAATTAGTTGCCGCTTACGACAGGCAGGGCCTTCTTGGCACGGACGTGTCCTTATCACTGCGAGCCGACCGGACACACACACTCACACACGCACACACCCACGCACACACGCACACACACATATACACTCTTCACCTCTCGACTCCTACCAATTAGTCGCCACTTACGACAGGCAGGGCATTCTTGCCTCGGCCGTATTCTTATCTCTGCAAGCCGAACGGACACACACACACTCACACACACACGCACGCACACACGCACACACACGCAAACACGCACACACACACATACACTCTTCACCTCTCGACTCCTACCTATTAGTCGCCTCTTACGATAGGCAGGGCTTTCTTGCCTCGGTCGTGCTCTTATCTCTGCAAGCCGAACTAACACACACACATACTCACACACGCACACACACGCACACACGCATACACACATACACTCTTCACCTCTCGACTCCTACTTATTAGTCGCCCCTTACAAGAGGCAAGGCCTTCTTGCCTCGGCCGTATTCTTATCTTTGCAAGCCAAACAGACACACACACATACACATACACACGCACACACACGCACACACGCACACACACACACATACACTCTTCACCTCTCGACTACTACCCGTTAGTCGCCTCTTAACGACAGGCAGTGCCTTCTTGCCACGGCCGTGTTCTCATCTCTGCGAGCCGACCAGACACACACACACTGACACACACACATACACACACACACTAACACACGCACGCACACACGCACACACACACACACATACACTCTTCACCTCTCGACTCCTACCCATTATTCTCCTCTTACGACAGGCAGGGACATCTTGCCACGGCCGTGTTCTTATCTCTGCAAGCCAAACGGACACACACACACACGCACACACACACACACGCACACGCACACGCACACGCACACGCACACACTCTCCACCTCTCGACTCCTATCCATTAGTCGCCTCTTACGACAGGCATGGCCTTCTTGCCACCGCTTTTTTCTTATCTCTGCGAGCGAAGGGACACACACACACACACATACACACACACACTCACACACACACACACGCACACACGCACGCATACACGCACACACACATACACTCACACACACACAAACACGCACACACGCACACACACATACATTCTTCACCTCTCTAATCCTACCTATTAGTCGCCCCTTACAAGAGGAAAGGCCTTCTTGCCTCGGCCGTATTCTTATCTCTGCAAGCCAAACAGACACACACACATACTCACACACGCACACACACACGCACACACGCACACACACACATACACTCTTCACCTCTCGACTCCTACCTATTAGTCGCCTCTTACGATAGGCAGGGCCTGCTTGCCTCGGTCGTGTTCTTATTTCTGCAAGCCGAACTAACACACACACATACTCACACACGCACACACACGCACACACGCACACACACACTTACACTCTCCAGCTCTCGACTCCTACTTATTAGTCGCCCATTACAAGAGGCAGGGCCTTCTTGCCTTGGCCGTATTCTTATCTCTGCAAGCCAAACAGACACACACACATACACAAACACTTACACACGCACACGCACGCACACGCACACGCACACACTCTTCACCTCTCGACTCCTATTCATTAGTCGCCTCTTAAGACAGGCAGGGCCTTCTTGCCACGGACGATTACCTATCTCTGCAAACCGAACGGACACACACACACACACACTTGCACACATACACACATACACACACATACACGCTTCACCTCTCGACTCCTACCCATAAGTCGCTCCTTACAGCAAGCATGGCCTTCTTGCCACGGACGTAGGCTTATCTCTGCGAGCCGAAGGGATACACACACATACACACACACATACACACACATACTCACACACACACGCACACACGCACACTCGACTCCTACCAATTAGTCGCCACTTACGCAGGCAGGGCCTTCTTGCCTCGGCCGTAATCTAATCTCTGCGAGCCGAATGGACACACACATACATACACACACACACTTACACACGCACAAACACACACACACACCCACACACGCACACACACACACATACACTCTTCACCTCTCGACTCCTACCAATTAGTCGCCACTTACGACAGGCAGGGCCTTCTTGCCTTGGCCGTATTTTTATCTCTGCAAGCCGAACTAACACACACACATACTCACACACGCACACACACGCACACATTCATACACACATACACTCTTCACCTCTCGACTCCTACTTATTAGTCGCCCCTTACAAGAGGCAGGGCCTTCTTGCCTCGGTTGTATTCTTATCTCTGCAAGCGGAACGGACACACACACACACGCACACACAAACACACGCACTCTCACACGCACACACACGCACATACGCACACACATATACACTCTTTACCACTCGACTCCTACCCATTAGTCGCCTCTTACGACAGGCAGGGCCTTCTTGCCACGGCCGTGTTCTTATCTCTGCGAGCCGACTGGACACACACACTCACACACACAAATACACACACACGCACACACACGCACACTTACACACAAATACACTCTTCACCTCTCGACTCCTACCCATTAGTCGCCTCTTACGACAGGCAGGGCCTTCTTGCCACGGCCGTGTTCTTATCTCTGCGAGCCGACTGGACACACACACACTCACACACACAAATACACACACACATTCACACACGCACACACATGCACACTCACACACACATACACTCTTCACCTCTCGACTCCTACCCATTAGTCGCCTCTTACGACAGGCAGGGCCTTCTTGCCACGGCCGTGTTCTTATCTCTGAGAGCCGACCGGACATACACACACACTCACACACGCACACACACGCTCACACGCACTTACACATATGCACTCTTCACCTCTCGACTCCTACGCAGTAGTCGCCGCTTACGACAGGCAGGGCCTTCTTGGCACAGACGTGTCCTTATCACTGCGAGCCGACCGGACACACACACTCACACACGCACACACACACGCACACACGCACACACACACATACACTCTTCACCTCTCGACTCCTACCAATTAGTCGCCACTTACGACAGGCAGGGCATTCTTGCCTTGGCCGTATTCTTATCTCTGCAAGCCGAACGGACACATACACACTCACACACACACGCACGCACACACGCACACACACAAATACACTCTTCACCTCTCGACTCCTACCCATTAGTCGCCTCTTACGACAGGCATGGCCTTCTTGCCTCTGTTGTATTCTAATCTCTGCGAGCCGAATGGACACACACAAACATACACACACACACTTACACACGCACAAACACACACACACCCACACACGCACACACTCACGTACCCTCTTCACCTCTCGACTCCTACCCATTAGTCGCCTCTTACGACAGGCAGGGACTTCTTGCCACGGCCGTGTTCTTATCTCTGCAAGCCGAACGGACACACACACACACGTACACACAAACACACGCACACAGGCACACACGCACACACGCACACGTACACGCACACGCACACACTCTCCATCTCTCGACTAATATCCATTAGTCGCCTCTTAAGACAGGCAGGGCCTTCTTGCCACGTACGTATACCTATCTCTGCGAGCCGAACGGACACACACACACACACACTTGCACACATACACACACACATGCACGCTTTACCTCTAGACTCCTACCCATTAGTCGCTCCTTACAGCAAGCATGGCCTTCCTGCCACGGACGTATTCTTATCTCTGCGAGCCGAAGGGATACACACACACACATACATACACACATACACACACACATACTCACACACGCACGCACACACGAACACACACATACACTCACACACACACAAACACACACACACGCACACACACATACACTCTTCACCTCTCGACTCCTACCTATTAGCCGCCTCTTACGATAGGCAGGGCCTTCTTGCCTCGGTCGTGTTCTTATTTCTGCAAGCCGAACTAACACACACACATACTCACACACGCACACACGCACGCACACACGCACACACACATACACTCAAACACACAAACACGCACATACGCACACACATATACACTCTTCACCACTCGACCCCTACCCATTAGTCGCCTCTTACGACAGGCAGGGCCTTCTTGCCACGGCCGTGTTCTTATCTCTGCGGGCCGACTGGACACACACACTCACACACACAAATACACACACACACTCACACACGCACACACACGCACACACGCACACTCATACACACATACACTCTTCACCTCTCGACTCCTACCCATTAGTCGCCTCTTACGACAGGCAGGGCCTTCTTGCCACGGCCGTGTTCTTATCTCTGCGAGCCGACTGGACACACACACACTCACACACACAAATACACACACACACTCACACACGCACACACCCGCACACTCACACACACACACACATACACTCTTCACCTCTCGACTCCTACCCATTAGCCGCCTCTTACGACAGGCAGGGCCTTCTTGCCACGGCCGTGTTCTTATCTCTGCGAGCCGACCGGACACACACACACTCACACACGCACACACACAAACACACGCACTTACACACATACACTCTTCACCTCTCGACTCCTACGCATTAGTCGCCGCTTACGACAGGCAGGGCCTTTTTGCCTCAGACGTATTCTTATCTCTGCAAGCCGAACAGACACACACACACTCACACACACACGCACGCACACACGCACACACACGCACACACGCACACACACACATACACTCTTCACCTCTCGACTCCTACCAATTAGTCGCCACTTACGACAGGCAGGGCCTTCTTGCCTCGGCCGTATTCTTATCTCTGCAAGTCGAACGGACACACACACACTCACACACACACGCACGCACACACGCACACACATGCACACACGCACACACACACACATACACTCTTCACCTCTCGACTCCTACCAATTAGTTGCCACTTACGACAGGCAGGGCCTTCTTGCTTCGGCCGTATTCTTATCTCTGCAAGCCGAACGGACACATACACACTCACACACACACGCACGCACACACGCACACACACGCACACACACACACACAAATACACTCTTCACCTCTCGACTCCTACCCATTAGTCGCCTCTTACGACAGGCAGGGCCTTCTTGCCACGGCCGTGTTCTTATCTCTGCGAGCCGACCGGACACACACACACTCACACACGCACACACACAAACACACGCACTTACACACATACACTCTTCACCACTCGACTCCTACGCATTAGTCGCCGCTTACGACAGGCAGGGCCTTCTTGGCACGGACGTGTCCTTATCACTGCGAGCCGACCGGACACACACACTCACACACGCACACATACACGCACACACGCACACACACACATACATTCTTCACCTCTCGACTCCTACCAATTAGTCGCCACTTACGATAGGCAGGGCCTTCTTGCCTCGGCCGTATTCTTATCTCTGCAAGCCGAACGGACACACACACACTCACACACACACGCACGCACACACGCACACAAACGCACACACGCACACACACACACACATACACTCTTCACCTCTCGACTCCTACCAATTAGTCGCCACTTACGACAGGCAGTGCCTTTTTGCCTCGGCCGTATTCTTATCTCTGCAAGCCAAACGGACACACACACACACTTACACACACACGCACGCTCACACGCACACACACACACAAATACACTCTTCACCTCTCGACTCCTACCCATTAGTCGCCTCTTACGACAGGCAGGGCCTTCTTGCCACGGCCGTGTTCTTATCTCTGCGAGCCGACTGGACACACACACACTCACACACACAAATACACACACACACTCACACACGCACACACACGCACACTCACACACACATACACTCTTCACCTCTCGACTCCTACCCATTAGTCGCCTCTTACGACAGGCAGGGCCTTCTTGCCACGGCCGTGTTCTTATCTCTGAGAGCCGACCGGACACAAACACACACTCACACACGCACACACACGCTCAAACGCACTTACACATATACACTCTTCACCTCTCGACTCCTACGCATTAGTCGCCGCTTACGACAGGCAGGGACTTCTTGGCACAGACGTGTCCTTATCACTGCGAGTCGACTGGACACACACACTCACACACGCACACACACACGCACACACGCACACACACACATACACTCTTCACCTCTCGACTCCTACCAATTAGTCGCCACTTACGACAAGCAGGGCATTCTTGCCTCGGCCGTATTCTTATCTCTGCAAGCCGAACGGACACATACACACTCACACACACAAGCACGCACACACGCACACACACGCACACACACAAAAACACTTTTCACCTCTCGCCTCCTACCCATTAGTTGCCTCTTACGACAGGCATGGCCTTCTTGCCTCGGCCGTATTCTAATCTCTGCGAGCCGAATGGACACACACATACATACACACACACACTTACACACGCACAAACACACACACACCCACACACGCACACACACACACACACATACACTCTTCACCTCTCGACTCCTACCAATTAGTCGCCACTTACGACAGGCAGGGCCTTCTTGCCTCGGCCGTATTCTTATCTCTGCAAGCCGAACGGACACATACACACTCACACACACAAGCACGCACACACGCACACACACGCACACACACAAAAACACTTTTCACCTCTCGACTCCTACCAATTAGTCGCCACTTACGACAGGCAGGGCCTTCTTGCCTCGGCCGTATTCTTATCACTGCAAGCCGAACGGACACATACGCACTCACACACACACGCACGCACACACGCACACACACAAATACACTCTTCACCTCTCGACTCCTACCCATTAGTCGCCTCTTACGACAGGCAGGGACTTCTTGCCACGGCCGTGTTCTTATCTCTGCAAGCCAAACGGACACACACACACACACACATACACACACATAGTCACACACGCACAAACACACGCACACACACAAAGACACATACACTCTTCACCTCTCGACTCCTATTCATTAGTCGCCTCTTACGACAGGCAGGGACTTCTTGCCACGGCCGTGTTCTTATCTCTGCGAGCCGAACGGACACACACACACTCACACACACACACGCACACACGCACACACGTACGCACACACGCACACACACACATACACTCTTCACCTCTCGACTCCTACCCATTATTCCCCTCTTACGACAGGCATGGGCTTTTTGCCACGGCCGTGTTCTTATCTCTGCAAGCCGAACGGACACACACACACACGCACACACACACACGCACACGCTCACGCACACGCACACGCACACACTCTCCACCTCTCGACTAATATCCATTAGTCGCCTCTTAAGACAGGCAGGGCCTTCTTGCCTCGGCCGTATTCTTATCTCTGCAAGCCAAACGGACACACACACACACATACACACATATAGTCACACACGCACAAACACACGCACACACACAAAGACGCATACACTCTTCACCTCTCGACTCCTATTCATTAGTCGCCTCTTACGACAGGCAGGGACTTCTTGCCACGGCCGTGTTCTTATCTCTGCGAGCCGAACGGACACACACACACTCACACACACACACGCACACACGCACACACGTACGCACACACGAACACACACACATACACTCTTCACCTCACCTCTCGACTCCTACCCATTATTCCCCTCTTACGACAGGCATGGGCTTTTTGCCACGGCCGTGTTCTTATCTCTGCAAGCCGAACGGACACACACACACACACACGCACACACACACGCACACGCACACGCACACGCATACGCACACACTCTTCACCTCTCGACTCCTACCCATTATTCTCCTCTTACGACAGGCAGGTACTTCTTGCCACGGCCGTGTTCTTATCTCTGCAAGCCGAACGCACACACACATACACACACACACTCACACACACACACACGCACACACGCACGCACACACGCACACACACATACACTCACACACACACACACAAACACGCACATACGCACACACACATACATTCTTCACCTCTCGACTCCTACCTATTAGTCGTCTCTCACGACAGGCAGGGCCTTCTTGCCTCGGCCGTGTTCTTATCTCTGCATGCCGAACGGACACACACACATACTCACACACGCACACACACACGCACACACGCACCCACACACATACACCCTTCACCTCTCGACTCCTACCCATTATTCCCCTCTTACGACAGGCAGGGACTTCTTGCCACGGCCGTGTTCTTATCTCTGCAAGCCGAACGGACACACACACACACGCACACACAAACACACGCACACAGGCACACACGCACACACGCACACGTACACGCACACGCACACACTCTCCACCTCTCGACTAATATCCATTAGTCGCCTCTTAAGACAGGCAGGGCCTTCTTGCCTCGGCCGTATTCTTATCTCTGCAAGCCAAACGGACACACACACACACACATACACACACATAGTCACACACGCACAAACACATGCACACACACAAAGACACATACACTCTTCACCTCTCGACTCCTACCTATTAGTCGCCTCTTACGATAGGCAGGGCCTGCTTGCCTCGGTCGTGTTCTTATTTCTGCAAGCCGAACTAACACACACACATACTCACACACGCACACACATACGCACACACGCACACACACACATACACTCTTCACCTCTTGACTCTTACTTATTAGTCATCCATTACAAGCGGCAGGGCCTTCTTGCCTTGGCCGTATTCTTATCTCTACAAGCCAAACAGACACACACACATACACACACACACTTACACACGCACACACACGCACATGCACACGCACACACTCTCCACCTCTCGACTCCTATCAATTCGTCGCCTCTTAAGACAGGCAGGGCCTTCTTGCCACGGACGTATACCTATCTCTGTAAACCGAACGGACACACACACACACTTGCACACATACACACACACACACACATACACGCTTCACCTCTCGACTCCTACCCATTAGTGGCTCCTTAGAGCAAGCATGGCCTTCTTGCCACGGACGTATGCTTATCTCTGCGAGCCGAAGGGATACACACACACATACACACACACATACACACATACTCACACACACGCATACACGCACACACACACACATACACTCTTCACCTCTTGACTCCTACCTATTAGTCGGCTCTTACGATAGGCAGGGCCTTCTTGCCTCGGTCGTGCTCTTATCTCTGCAAGCCGAATAGACACACACACACACACATACACACTCTCACACGCACACACACGCACATACGCACACACATATACACTCTTCACCTCTCGACTCCTACTTATTACTCTGCCGTATTCTAATCTCTGCGAGCCGAAGGGACACACACAAACATACACACACACTTACACACGCACAAACACACACACACCCACACATGCACACCCTCACGTACCCTCTTCACCTCTCGACTCCTACCCATTAGTCGCCTCTTACGACAGGCAGGGACTTCTTGCCACGGCCGTGTTCTTATCTCTGCAAGCCGAACGGATACACACACACACGCACACACAAACACACGCACACAGGCACACACGCACACACGCACACACGCACACGCACACATTCTCCACCTCTCGATTCCTATCCATTAGTCGCCTCTTAAAACAGGCAGGGCCTTCTTGCCACAGACGTATACCTATCTCTGCGAGCCGAACGGACACACACACACACACTTGCACACATACACACACACACACACTTGCACGCCTCACCTCTCGACTCCTACCCATTAGTCGCTTCTTACAGCAAGCATGGCCTTCCTGCCACGGACGTATTCTTATCTCTGCGAGCCGAAGGGATACACACACACATACATACACACATACACACACACACATACTCACACACGCACGCACACACGCACACACACATACACTCACACACACACAAACACGCACACACGCACACACACATACATTCTTCACCTCTCGACTCCTACCTATTAGTCGCTTCTTACGAATAGGCAGGGCCTTCTTGCCTCGGTCGTGCTCTTATCTATGCAAGCCGAACGGACACACACACACATACACATTCTCACACGCACACACACGCACATACGCACACATATATACACTCTTCACCACTCGACTCCTACTTATTAGTCGCCTCTTACGACAGGCATGGCCTTCTTGCCACGGCCGTGTTCTTATCTCTGCAGGCCAACTAGACACACACACTCACACACACAAATACACACACACACTCACACACGCACACACACGCACACACGCACACTCACACACACATACACTCTTCACCTCTCGACTCCTACCCATTAGTCGCCTCTCACGACAGGCAGGGCCTTCTTGCCACGGCCGTGTTCTTATCTCTGCGAGCCGACTGGACACACACACACTCACACACACAAATACACACACACACACTTACACACGCACACACCCGCACACTCACACACACATACACTCTTGACCTCTCGACTCCTACCCATTAGCCGCCTCTTACAACAGGCAGGGCCTTCTTGCCACGGCCGTGTTCTTATCTCTGCGAGCCGACCGAACACACACACACTCACACACGCACACACACAAACACACGCACTTACACACATACAATCTTCACCTCTCGACTCCTACGCATTAGACGCCTCTTACGACAGGCAGGGACTTCTTGCCACGGCCGTGTTCTTATCTCTACAAGCCGAACGGACACACACACACGCACACACAAACACACGCACACAGGCACACACGCACACACGCACACGTACACGCACACGCACACACTCTCCACCTCTCGACTCTTATCCATTAGTCGCCTCTTAAGACAGGCAGGGCCTTCTTGCCTCGGCCGTATTCATATCTCTGCAAGCCAAACGGACACACACACACAAATACACACACATACTCACACACGCACAAACACACGCACACACACAAAGACACATACACTCTTCACCTCTCGACTCCTATTCATTAGTCGCCTCTTACGAGAGGCAGGGACTTCTTGCTACGGCCGTGTTCTTATCTCTGCGAGCAGACCGGACACACACACTGACACACACACACATTCACACACACACTCACACACGTACGCACACACGCACACACACACACATACACTCTTCACCTCTCGACTCCTACCCATTATTCTCCTCTTACGACAGGCATGGACTTCTTGCCACGGCCGTGTTCTTATCTCTGCATGCCGAACGGACACACACACACACGCACACACACACACGCACACGCACACGCACACACTCTTCACCTCTCGACTCCTACCCATTATTCTCCTCTTACGACAGGCAGGGACTACTTGCCACGACCGTGTTCTTATCTCTGCAAGCCGAACGGACACACACATACAAACACACTCACACACACACGCACACACGCACGCACACACGCACACACACATACACTCACACAAACAAACACGCACATACGCACACACGCATACATTCTTCACCTCTCGACTCCTACCTATTAATCGTCTCTCACGACAGGCAGGGTCTTCTTGCCTCGGCCGTATTCTTATCTCTGCAAGCCGAACGGACACACACACATACACACACGCTTACACACGCACACACACGCACACACGCACACACACATACACTCTTTACCTCTCGACTCCTACCCATTAGTCGCTTCTTACAACAGGCAGGGCCTTCTTGCTACTGCCATGTTCTTATCTCTGCAAGCCGAACGGACACACACATACACACACACTCACACACACACGCACACACACAAACACACTCACACACACACACACATACACTCTTAACCTCTCGACTCCTACCCATTAGTCGCCTCTTACGACATTCAGGGACTTCTTGCCACGGACGTATTCTTATCTCTGCAAGCCGAACGGACACACACACATACTCACACACGCACACACACGCACACACGCACACTCACACACACATACACTCTTCACCTCTCGACTCCTACCCATTAGTCGCCTCTTACGACAAGCAGGGCCTTCTTGCCACGGCGGTGTTCTTATCTCTGCAAGCCGAACGGACACACACACACACGCACACACAAACACACGCGCACAGGCATACACGCACACACGCACACGCACACGCACACACTCTCCACCTCTCGACTCCTATCCATTAGTCGCCTCTTAAGACAGGCAGGGCCTTCTTGCCACAGACGTATTCCTATCTCTGCGAGCCGAACGGACACACACACACACACTTGCACACACACACACACACACACACACACACACACACACACATACACGCTTTACCTCTCGACTCCTACCAATTAGTCGCTCCTTACAGCAAGCATGGCCTTCTTGTCACGGATATATTCTTATCTCTGCGAGCCTAAGGTATACACACACACATACACACACACACATACTCACACACACACGCACACACGCACACACACACACATACACTCTTCACCTCTCGACTCCTACCTATTAGTCGCCTCTTACGATAGGCAGGGCCTTCTTGCCTCGGTCGTGCTCTTATCTCTGCAAGCCGAACTAACACACACACATACTCACACACGCACACACACGCACACACGCATACACACATACACTCTTCACCTCTCGACTCCCACTTATTAGTCGCCCCTTACAAGAGGCAGGGCCTTCTTGCCTCGGCCGTATTCTTATCTCTGCAAGCCAAACAGACACACACACATACACACACACACGCACACACACGCACACACGCACACACACACACACACATACACTCTTCACCTCTCGACTCCTACCCATTATTCTCCTCTTTCGACAGGCAGGGACTTCTTGCCACGGCCGTGTTCTTATCTCTGCAAGACGAACGGACACACACACACATACTCACACACGCACACACGCACGCACGCACGCACACACACATACACTCACACACACACAAACACGCACACACGCACACACACATACATTCTTCAACTCTCGACTCCGACCTATTAGTCGCCTCTTACGACAGGCAGGGCCTTCTTGCCTTGGCCGTGTTCTTATCTCTGCAAGCCGAACGGACACACACACATACTCACACACGCACACACACACGCACACACGCACACACATACATACACTCTTCACCTCTCGACTCCTACCTATTAGCCGCCTCTTACGATAGGCAGGGCCTCATTGGCTCGGTCGTGTTCTTATTTCTGCAAGCCGAACTAACACACACACATACTCACACACGCACACACGCACGCACACACGCACACACACATACACTCACACACACAAACACGCACACACGCACACACACATCGATTCTTCACCTCTCGACTCCTACCTATTAGTCGGCTCTTACGACAGGCAGGGCCTTCTTGCCTTGGCCGTGTTCTTATCTCTGCAAGCCGAACGGACACACACATACTCACACACGCACACACACACGCACACACGCACACACACACATACACTCTTCACCTCTCGACTCCTACTTATTAGTCGCCCATTACAAGAGGCAGGGCCTTCTTGCCTCGGCCGTATTCTTATCTCTGCAAGCCAAACAGACACACACACACATACACACACACACACTTACACACGCACACACACGCACACGCACACGCACACACTCTCCACCTCTCGACTCCTATCCATTAGTCGCCTCTTAAGACAGGCAGGGCCTTCTTGCCACGGACGTATACCTATCTCTGCGAGCCGAACGGACACACACACACACACACTTGCACACATACACACACACATACACGCTTCACCTCTCGACTCCTACCCATTAGTCGCTCCTTACAGCAAGCATGGCCTTTCTGCCACGGACGTATTCTTATCTCTGCGAGCCGAAGGGATACACACACACATACACACACACATACACACACACATACACACACATACTCACACACGCACGCACACACGCACACACACATACACTCACACACACACAAACACGCACACACGCACACACACATACATTCTTCACCTCTCGACTCCTACCTATTAGTCGCCTCTTACGATAGGCAGGGCCTTCTTGCCTCGGTCGTGCTCTTATCTCTGCAAGCCGAACGGACACACACACACATACACACACCCTCTCACACGCACACACACGCACATACGCACACACATATACACTCTTCACCACTCGACTCCTACCCATTAGTCGCCTCTTACGACAGGCAGGGCCTTCTTGCCACGGCCGTGTTCTTATGCCGACTGGACACACACACTCACACACACAAATACACACACACACTCACACACGCACACACACGCACACACGCACACTCACACACACATACACTCTTCACCTCTCGACTCCTACCCATTAGTCGCCTCTTACGACAGGCAGGGCCTTCTTGCCACGGCCGTGTTCTTATCTCTGCGAGCCGACTGGACACACACACACTCACACACACAAATACACACACACACTCACACACGCACACACACGCACACTCACATACACTTACTCACTCACTCACTTATCTCTGCAAGCCGAACGGACACATACACACTCACACACACACAAGCACGCACACACGCACACACACGCATACACACAAAAACACTTTTCACCTCTCGACTCCTACCAATTAGTCGCCACTTACGACAGGCAGGGCATTCTTGCCTCGGCCGTATTCTTATCTCTGCAAGCCGAACGGACACATACACACTCACACACACGCACGCACACACGCACACACACGCACACACACACACAAATACACTCTTCACCTCTCGACTCCTACCCATAAGTCGCCTCTTACGACAGGCATGGCCTTCTTGCCTCGGCCCTATTCTAATCTCTGCGAGCCGAATGGACACACACAAACATACACACACACACTTACACACGCAAAAACACACACACACCCACACACGCACACACTCACGTACCCTTTTCACCTCTCGACTCCTACCCATTATTCGCCTCTTACGACAGGCAGGGACTTCTTGCCTCGGCCGTATTATTATCTCTGCAAGCCAAACGGACACACACACACACATACACACACATACTCACACACGCACAAACACACGCACACACACAAAGACACATAAACTCTTCACCTCTAGACTCCTATTCATTAGTCGCCTCTTACGACAGGCAGGGACTTCTTGCCACGGCCATGTTCTCATCTCTGCGAGCCGAACGGACACACACACACTCACACACACACAGGCACACACGCACACACACACGCACACACGCACACACACACAAATACACTCTTCACCTCTCGACTTCTACCCATTAGTCGCATCTTACGACAGGCACGGACTTATTGCCTCGGCCGTATTCTAATCTCTGCGAGCCGCACGGACACACACACACTGACACACACATATTCACACACACACTCACACACGTACGCACACACGCACACACACATATACACTCTTCACCTCTCGACTCCTACCCATTATTCTCCTCTTACGACAGGCAGGGACTTTTTGCCACGGCCGTGTTCTTATCTCTGCAAGCCGAACGGACACACACACGCACACACACACACGCACACGCAAACGCACACGCACACACTCTTCACCTCTCGACTCCTACCCATTATTCTCCTCTTACGACAGGCAGGGACTTCTTGCCACGGCCGTGTTCTTATCTCTGCAAGCCGAACGAACACACACATACACACACACTCACACACACACACGCACACACGCACGCACACATACACTCTTCACCTCTCGACTCCTACTTATTAGTCGCCCACTCTTCACCTCTCGACTCCTACGCATTATTCTCCTCTTACGACAGGCAGGGACTTTTTGCCACGGCCGTGTTCTTATCTCTGCAAGCCGAACGGACACACACATACACACACACACACACACGCACACACGCACGCACACATGCACACACACATACACTCACACACACACAAACACGCACATACGCACACACACATACATTCTTCACCTCTCGACTCCTACCTATTAGTCGCCTCTTACGATAGACAGGGCCTTGTTGCCTCGGTCGTGTTCTTATTTCTGCAAGCCAAACTAACACACACACATACTCACACACGCACACACACACGCACACACGCACACACACATACACTTTTCACCTCTCGACTCCTACTTATTAGTCGCCCACTCTTCGCCTCTCGACTCCAATCCATTAGTCGCCCCGTACGATTTGCATCGCTTTCTTGCCACGGCTGTTTTCTTATCTCTGCAAGCTGAAGGGACACACACACATACATACACACACACTCACAAACACACACACACACACACACGCACGCACACACGCACACACACATACACTCACACACACACAAACTCGCCCACACGCACACACACATACATTCTTCACCTCTCGACTCCTACCTATTAGTCGCCTCTTACGATAGGCAGGGCCTTCTTGCCTTGGCCGTGTTCTTATCACTGCAAGCCGAACGGACACACACACACATACTCACACACGCACACACACACGCACACACGCACACAAACATACACTCTTCACCTCTCGAGTCCTACCTATTAGTCGCCTCTTACGATAGGCAGGGCCTTTTTGCCTCAGTCGTGTTCTTATTTCTGCAAGCCGAACTAACACACACACATACTCACACACGCACACACACACGCACACACGCACACACACACATACACTCTTCACCTCTCGACTCCTACCAATTAGTCGCCTCTTACGATAGGCAGGGCCTTCTTGCCTTGGCCGTGTTCTTATCACTGCAAGCCGAACGGACACACACACATACTCACACACGCACACATACACGCACACACGCACACAAACATACACTCTTCACCTTTCGACTCCTAAATATTAGTCGCCTCTTACGATAGGCAGGGCCTTCTTGCCTCGGTCGTGTTCTTATTTCTGCAAGCCGAACTAACACACACACATACTCACACACGCACACACACACGCACACACGCACACACACACATACACTCTTCACCTCTCGACTCCTACTTATTACTTGCCTCTTACGACAGGCAGGGCCTTCTTTCCACGGCTGTGTTCTTATCTCTGCGAGCCGACCGCACACACACACACTCACACACTCACATACACACACACATAAACACGCACGCACACGTACACGCACACACTCTCCATCTCTCGACTCCTATCCATTAGTCGCCTCTTACGACAGGCAGGGCCTTCTTGCTACGGACGTGTTCTTATCTCTGCGTGCCAAACGGACACACACACACACACACTCGCACACACACATACACACACATACACGCTTCACCTCTCGACTCCTACCCATTAGTCGCCTCTTACGACATTCAGGGACTTCTTGCCACGGCCGTGTTCTTATCTCTGCGAGCCGAACGGACACACACACACTCACACAAACACACGCACACACGCACACACACGCACCCACACACACGCACACGCACACGCACACACTCTCCACCTCTCGACTCCTACCTTTTAGTCGCCTCTTACGAGAGGCAGGGCCTTCTTGCCCCGGCCGTATTCATATCTCTGCAAGCCGAACGGACACACACACTTATATACACACACTCACACACGCACAAACACACACACGCTCACACGCACACACACATACACTCTTCACCTCTCGACTCCTACCTTTTAGTCGCCTCTTACGATAAGCAGGGCCTTCTTGCCGCGGTCGTGTTCTCATCTCTGCAAGCCAAACTAACACACACACACACTCACACACGCCCACACACGCACACACGCACACACACATACACACACATACACGCTTCACCTCTCGACTCCTACCCATTAGTCGCCTCTTACGACATTCAGGGACTTCTTGCCACGGCCGTGTTCTTATCTCTGCGAGCCGAACGGACACACACAGACTCACACAAACACACGCACACACGCACACACACGCACCCACACACACGCACACGCACACGCACACACTCTCCACCTCTCGACTCCTATCCATTAGCCGCCTCTTAAGACAGGCAGGGCCTTCTTGCCACGGCCGTAATCCTATCTCTGCGAGCCGAGCGGACAAACACACACACTCACACACACACACACACATACACTCTTCACCTCTCGACCCCTACCTTTTAGTCGCCTCTTACGAGAGGCAGGGCCTTCTTGCCCCGGCCGTATTCATATCTCTGCAAGCCGAACGGACACACACACTTATACACACACACTCACACACGCACAAACACACATACACGCACACACGCACACACACATACACTCTTCACCTATCGACTACTACCAATTAGTCGCTCCTTACAGCAAGCATGGCCTTTTTGCCACGGCCGTATTCTTATCTCTGCAAGCCGAACGGACACACACACATACTCACACACGCACACACACACGCACACACGCACACACACACATACACTCTTCACCTCTCGGCTCCTACTTATTACTCGCCTCTTACGACAGGCAGGGCCTTCTTGCCACGGCTGTGTTCTTATCTCTGCGAGCCGACCGCACACACACACACTCACACACTCACATACACACACACTTAAACACGCACGCACACGCACACGCACACACTCTCCATCTCTCGACTAATATCCATTAGCCGCCTCTTAAGACAGGCAGGGCCTTCTTACCACGGCCGTAATCTTATCTCTGCGAGCCGAGCGGACAAAGACACACACTCACACACACACACATACACTCTTCACCTCTCGACCCCTACCTTTTAGTCGCCTCTTACGAGAGGCAGGGCCTTCTTGCCCCGGCAGTATTCATATCTCTGCAAGCCGAACGGACACACACACTTATACACACACACTCACACACGCACAAACACACACACGCACACACGCACACACACATACACTCTTCACCTCTCGACTCCTACCTTTTAGTCGCCTCTTACGATAAGCAGGGCCTTCTTGCCGGGGTCGTGTTCTCATCTCTGCAAGCCAAACTAACACACACACATACTCACACACGCACACACACGCACACACACACGCACACACGCACACACACACATACACTCTTGACCTCTCGACTCCTACTTATTAGTTGACCCTTACAAGAGGCAGGGCCTTCTGGCCTCGGCCGTATTCTTATCTCTGCAAGCCAAACGGACACACACACATACACACACACTCACACACGCCCACACACGCACACACGCACACACACACACACATACACTCTTCACCTCTCGACTCCTACCCATTATTCTCCTCTTACGACAGGCAGGGACTTCTTGCCACGGCCGTGTTCTTATCTCTGCAAGTCGAACGGACACACACACATACTCACACACGCACACACACACGCACACACGCACACACACACATACACTCTTCACCTCTCGACTCCTACCCATTATTCTCCTATTACGACAGGCAGGGACTTCTTGCCACGGCCGTGTTCTTATCTCTGCAAGCCGAACGGACACACACACACACACACACACAAACACACACACATACTCACACACGCACAAACACACGCACACACACAAAGACACATACACTCTTCACCTCTCGACTCCTATTCATTAGTCGCCTCTTACGACAGGCAGGGACTTCTTGCCACGGCCGTGTTCTTATCTCTGCAAGCCGAACGGTCACACACACACACGCACACACAAACACACGCACACAGGCACAAACGCACACACGCAAACGCACACGCACACGCACACACTCTCCACCTCTCGATTCCTATCCATTAGTCGCCTCTTAAGACAGGCAGGGCCTTCTTGCCACGGACGTATTTTTATCTCTGCGAGCCGAACGGACACACACACACACGCACAGACAAACACACGCACACAGGCACACACGCACACACGCACACACGCACACGTACACGCACACGCACACACTCTCCACCGCTCGACTCCTACCCATTAGTCGTTTCTTACGACAGGCAGGGCCTTCTTGCCTCGGCCGTATTCTTATCTCTGCAAGCCAAACGGACACACACACACACACACACAAACACACACACATACTCACACACGCACAAACACACGCACACACACAAAGACACATACACTCTTCACCTCTCGACTCCTATTCATTAGTCGCCTCTTACGACAGGCAGGGACTTCTTGCCACGGCCGTGTTCTTATCTCTGCAAGCCGAACGGACACACACACACACGCACACACAAACACACGCACACAGGCACAAACGCACACACGCAAACGCACACGCACACGCACACACTCTCCACCTCTCGATTCCTATCCATTAGTCGCCTCTTAAGACAGGCAGGGCCTTCTTGCCACGGACGTATTTTTATCTCTGCGAGCCGAACGGACACACACACACACGCACAGACAAACACACGCACACAGGCACACACGCACACACGCACACGTACACGCACACGCACACACTCTCCACCTCTCGACTCCTATCCATTAGTCGCCTCTTAAGACAGGCAGGGCCTTCTTGCCTCGGCCGTATTCTTATCTCTGCAAGCCAAACGGACACACACACATACACACACACTCACACACGCCCACACACGCACACACGCACACACACACACATACACTCTTCACCTCTCGACTCCTACCCATTATTCTCCTCTTACGACAGGCAGGGACTTCTTGCCACGGCCGTGTTCTTATCTCTGCAAACCGAACAGACACACACACATACTCACACACGCACACACACACGCACACACGCACACACACACATACACTCTTCACCTCTCGACTCCTACCCATTATTCTCCTATTACGACAGGCAGGGACTTCTTGCCACGGCCGTGTTCTTATCTCTGCAAGCCGAACGGACACACACACACACGCACACACACACACGCACACGCACACACTCTCCACCGCTCGACTCCTACCCATTAGTCGTTTCTTACGACAGGCAGGGCCTTCTTGCCTCGGCCGTATTCTTATCTCTGCAAGCCAAACGGACACACACACACACACAAACACACACACATACTCACACACGCACAATCACACGCACACACACAAAGACACATACACTCTTCACCTCTCGACTCCTATTCATTAGTCGCCTCTTACGACAGGCAGGGACTTTTTGCCACGGCCGTGTTCTTATCTCTGCAAGCCGAACGGACACACACACACACGCACACACAAACACACGCACACAGGCACAAACGCACACACGCAAACGCACACGCACACGCACACACTCTCCACCTCTCGATTCCTATCCATTAGTCGCCTCTTAAGACAGGCAGGGCCTTCTTGCCACGGACGTATTTTTATCTCTGCGAGCCGAACGGACACACACACACACGCACAGACAAACACACGCACACAGGCACACACGCACACGTACACGCACACGCACACACTCTCCACCTCTCGACTCCTATCCATTAGTCGCCTCTTAAGACAGGCAGGGCCTTCTTGCCTCGGCCGTATTCTTATCTCTGCGAACCGAATGGACACACACATACATACACACATACATTTACACACGCACAAACACACACACACCCACACACGCACACACACATACACATACACTATTCACCTCTCGACTCCTACCTATTAGTCGCCCCTTACAAGAGGCAGGGCCTTCTTGCCTCGGCCGTATTCTAATCTTTGCGAACCGAATGGACACACACATACATACAAACACATATTTACACACGCACAAACACACACACACCCACACACGCACACACACATACACATACACTCTTAACCTCTCGACTCCTACCCATTAGTCGCCTCTTACGACATTCAGGGACTTCTTGCCACGGACGTATTCTTATCTCTGCAAGCCGAACGGACACACACACATACTCACACACGCACACACACACGCACACACGTACACACACATACACTCTTCACCTCTCGACTCCTACCCATTAGTCGCCTCTTACGACAGGCAGGGCCTTCTTGCCACGGCCGTGTTCTCATTTCAGCGAGCCGACCGGACACACACACACGCACACACAAGCACACGCACACAGGCACAAACGCACACACGCAATCGCACACGCACACGCACACACTCTCCACCTCTCGACTCCTATCCATTAGTCGTCTCTTAAGACAGGCAGGGCCTTCTTGCAACGAACGCATTCTTATCTCTGCGAGCCGAACGGACACACACACACACACACTCACACACAAACACACACACGCAAGCACAAATACACTATTCACCTCTCGACTTCTACCCATTATTCTCCTCTTACGACAGGCCTTCTTGCCACGGCCGTGTTCTTATCTCTGCAAGCCGAACGGACACACACACACACGCACACACAAACACACGCACACAGGCACACACACACACACGCGCGCACACACACATACACTCTTCACCTCTCGACTCCTATCCATTAGTCGCCTCTTAAGACAGGCAGGGTCTTCTTGCCTCGGCTGTATTCTTATCTCTGCAAGCCAAACGGACACACACACACATACACACAGACACATACACTCTTCACCTCTCGACTCCTACCCATTAGTCACCTCTTACGACAGGCATGGCCTTCTTGAAACCGCTGATTTCTTATCTCTGCGAGCCAAAGGGACACACATACACATACACACACACACACACGCACACACGCACGCACACATACACTCTTCACCTCTCGACTCCTACCTATTAGTCGCCCCTTACAAGAGGCAGGGCCTTCTTGCCTCGGCCGTATTCTTATCTCTGCAAGCCAAACGGACACACACACACATACTCACACACGCACACACACACACGCACACACGCATACACACATACACTCTTCACCTCTCGTCTCCTACCTATTAGTCGCCCCTTACAAAAGGCAGGGTCTTCTTGCCTTGGCCGTATTCTTATATCTGCAATCCAAACGGACACACAAACATACACACACACTCACACACGCACACACACGCACACACGCACACACACACATATACACTCTTCAGCACTCGACTCCTACCCATTAGTCGCCTCTGACGACAGGCAGGGCCTTCTTGCCACGGCCGTGTTCTTATCTCTGCGAGCCTACTGGACACACACACACTCACACACACAAATACACACACACACTCACACACCACACACACGCACACACGCACACACACACATACACTCTTCACCTCTCGACTCCTACCTATTACTCGCCCCTTACGACAGGCAGGGCCTTCTTGCCTCGGCTGTATTCTTACCTATGCAGGCCGAACGGACACACATACATACACACACACTCACACACGCACACACACACACACTCACACACACACGCACACACAGACACACACATACACTCTTCACCTCTCGACTCCTACCCATTAGTCGCCTCCTACGACAGATAGGGCCTTCTTGCCACGGCCGTGTTTTTATCTCTGCGAGCCATACAGACACACACACACACTCACACACACACACACACACCTAAACTCTTCACCTCTCGACTCTTACCTATTACTCGCCCCTTACGACAGGCAGGGACTTCTTGCCTCGGCTGTGTTCTTATCTCTGCAAGCCGAACGGACACACATACATACACCCACACTCACACACGCACACACACATGCACACACACACACATACACTCTTCACCTCTCGACGCCTACCCATTAGTCGTCTCTTACGACAGGCAGGGCCTTTTTGCCACGGCCGTGTTCTTATCTTTGCGAGCCATACAGACACACATACACATTCACACACACACACACCTACACTCTTCACCTCTCGACTCCTACCTATTACTCGCACCTTACGACAGGCAGGGCCTTCTTGCCTCGGCTGTATTCTTACCTATGCAGGCCGAACGGACACACATACATACACACACACTCACACACGCACACACACACACACTCACACACACACGCACACACAGACACACACATACACTCTTCACCTCTCGACTCCTACCCATTAGTCGCCTCTTACGACAGGCAGGGCTTCTTGCCACGGCCGTATTCTTATCTCTGCGAGCCAACGGACACACACACACACTCACACACGCACACACGCACACACACACACACACACACATACACTCTTCACCTCTCGACGCCTACCCATTAGTCGTCTCTTACGACAGGCAGGGCCTTTTTGCCACGGCCGTGTTTTTACCTCTGCGAGCCATACAGACACACACACACACACACTCACAACCACACACACACACTCACAACCACACACACACACACCTAAACTCTTCTAAACGACAGGCAGGGCCTTCTTGCCACGGCTGTATTCTTATCTCTGCAAGCCGAACGGACACACACACACATACACTCACACACGCACACACACACACACTCACACACAGGTACACTTTTCAACTCGCGATTCCTACCCATTAGTTGCTCCTTACAGCAGGCATGGCCTTCTTGCCACGGCCGTATTCGTACCTCTGCGAGCAGAAGAGACACGCACACACACACACACACATACACATACACACACACACACACGCGCGCACACACACACATACACTCTTCACCTCTCGACTCCTACCCATTATTCTCCTCTTACGACAGGCAGAGCCTTTTTGCCACGGCCGTGTTCATATCTCTGCGAGCCGACCGGACACACACACACTGACACACACACACTCACACACACACTCACACACGCACGCACACACGCACACAAACACACACACATACACTCTTCACCTCTCGACTCCTACCCATTAGTCGCCTTTTACGACAGGCATGTCCTTCTTGCCTCGACCGTATTCTAATCTCTGCGAGCCGAACGGACACTTACATACATACACACACACACTTACAAACGCACAAACACACACACACACGCACACACACATACACTCTTCACCTCTCGACTCCTACCCATTAGTCACCTCTTACGACAGGCAAGGCATTCTTGCCACCGCTGTTTTCTTTTCTCTGCGAGCCGAAGGGACACACATACACACACACACTCACAGACACACACACACGCACGCACACACGCACACACACATACACTCACACACACACGCACACACGCACACACACATACACTCTTCACCTCTCGATTCCTACCTATAAGTCGCCCCTTACAAGAGGCAGGGCCTTCTTGCCTTGGCCGTATTCTTATCTCTGCAAGCCTAACGGACACACACACATACACACACACACACACTCACACACGCAAACACACACGCACACACATACACACACACACACACATACACTCTTCACCTCTCGACTCCTACCCATTAGTCGCCTCTTACGTCAGGCAGGGCCTTCTTTCCTCGGCCGTGTTCTTATCTCTGCAAGCCGAACGGACACACACACATACTCACACACGCACACACACACGCACACACACATACACTCTTCACCCCTCGACTCCTACCTATTAGTCGCCCCTTACAAGAGGCAGGGCCTTCTTGCCTCGGCCGTATTCTTATCTCTGCAAGCCTAACTGACACACACATACACACACACACACTCACACACGCAAACACACACGCACACACACACACACATACACTCTTCACCTCTCGACTCCTACCCATTAGTCGCCTCTTACGTCAGGAAGGGCCTTCTTTCCTCGGCCGTATTCTTATCTCTGTGAGCCGAAGAGACACACACACACACATACACACACACTCACACACACAAGCACGCACACACGCACACACACACGCGCACACACACACACAATTACACTCTTCACCTCTCGACTCCTACTCATTAGTCGCCTCTTACGACAAGCATGGCCTTCTTGCCACCGCTGTTTTCCTATCTCTGCGAGCCGAAGGGACACACACATACACACACACTCACACACACACGCACGCACACATACATTCTTCACCTCTCGACTCCTACCCATTAGTCGCCCATTACGACAGGCATGGCCTTCTTGCCACCGCTGTTTTCTTATCTCTGTGAGCCGAAGGGACACACACATACACACACTCACACACACACACACACATACACTTTTCACCTCTCGACTCCTACCCATTAGTCACCTCTTACGACAGGCATGGCCTTCTTGAAACCGCTGATTTCTTATCTCTGCGAGCCGAAGGGACACACATACACATACACACACACTCACACACACACGCACACACGCACGCACACATACACTCTTCACCTCTCGACTCCTACCCATTAGTCGCCCCTTACGACAGGCATGTCCTTCTTGCCACCGCTGTTTTCTTATCTCTGCGAGCCGAAGGGACACACACACAAACATACACACACACACTCACACACACACACACACACACACACACGAACACACACGCACACACACATACACTCACACACACACACGCACACACACATACACTCTTCACCTCTCGACTCCTACCTATTAGTCGCCCCTTACAAGAGGCAGGGCCTTCTTGCCTCGGCCCTATTCTTATCTCTGCAAGCCAAACGGACACACACACATACTCACACACGCACACACACACGCACACACGCATACACACATACACTCTTCACCTCTCGTCTCCTACCTATTAGTCGCCCCTTACAAAAGGCAGGGTCTTCTTGCCTTGGCCGTATTCTTATCTCTGCAATCCAAACGGACACACAAACATACACACACACTCACACACGCACACACACGCACACACGCACACACACACATATACACTCTTCACCTCTCGACTCCTACCTATTAGTCGCCCCTTACAAGAGGCAGGGCCTTCTTGCCTCGGCCCTATTCTTATCTCTGCAAGCCAAACGGACACACACACATACTCACACACGCATACACACACGCACACACGCATACACACATACACTCTTCACCTCTCGTCTCCTACCTATTAGTCGCCCCTTACAAAAGGCAGGGTCTTCTTGCCTTGGCCGTATTCTTATCTCTGCAATCCAAACGGACACACAAACATACACACACACTCACACACGCACACACACGCACACACGCACACACACACATATACACTCTTCACCACTCGACTCCTACCCATAAGTCGCCTCTTACGACAGGCAGGGCCTTCTTGCCAAGGCCGTGTTCTTATCTCTGCGAGCCTACTGGACACACACACACACACACTCACACAAGCACACACACGCACACACGCAGACGCACAGACACACACATACACTCTTCACCTCTCGACTTCTACCCATTAGTCACCGCTTACGACAGGCAGCGCTTTCTTGGCACGGACGTGTTCTTATCTCTGCGAGCCGACCGGACACACACACACTCACACACGCACACACACACGCACACAAGCACACACACACACATACACTCTTCACCTCTCGACTCCTACCAATTAGTCGCCACTTACGACAGGCAGGGCCTTCTTGCCTCGGCCATAAGCTTATCTCTGCAAGCCGAACGGACACACACACACTCACACACACACGCACGCACACACGCACACACACGCACACACACACACAAATACACTCTTCACCTCTCGACTCCTACCCATTAGTCGCCTCTTACGACAGGCATGGCCTTCTTGCCTCGGCCGTATTCTAATCTCTGAGAGCCGAATGGACACACACATACATACACACACACACACGCACAAACTCACACACACACCCACACACGCACACACACATACACTATTCACCTCTCGACTTCTACCTATTAGTCGCCCCATACAAGAGGCAGGGCCTTCTTGCCTCGGCCGTATTCTTATCTCTGCAAGCCAAACAGACACACACACATACACACACACTTACACACGCACACACACGCACACGCCTCTTACGACAGGCAGGGCCTTCTTGCCACGGCCGTGTTCTTATCTCTGCGAGCCGACTGGACACACACACTCACACACACAAATACACACACACACTCACACACGCACACACACGCACACACGCACACTCACACACACATACACTCTTCACCTCTCGACTCCTACCCATTAGTCGCCTCTTACGACAAGCAGGGCCTTCTTGCCACGGCGGTGTTCTTATCTCTGCAAGCCGAATGGACACACACACACGCACACACAAACACACGCTCACAGGCATACACGCACACACGCACACGCACACGCACACACTCCAAACCTCTCGACTCCTATCCATTAGTCGCCTCTTAAGACAGGCAGGGCCTTCTTGCCACAGACGTATTTCTATCTCTGCGAGCCGAACGGACACACACACACACTTGCACACACACACACACACACACACACACACACATACACGCTTCACATCTCGACTCCTACCAATTAGTCGCTCCTTACAGCAAGCATGGCCTTCTTGCCACGGACGTATTCTTATCTCTGCGAGCCAAAGGTATACACACACACATATACACACACATACTCACACACACACTCACACACGCACACACACACACAATCTTCACCTCTCGACTCTACCCATTAGTCGCCTCTTACGACAGGCATGGCCTTCTTGTCACGGCTGTATTTTTATCTCTGCGAGCAGAAGGGACACACACACATACACACACATACACACACACACATTCACACACACACGCACGCACACATACACTCTTCACCTCTCGACTCCTACCCATTAGTCGCTCCTTAAGACTGGCAAGGCCTTCTTGCCACGGCTGTTTTCTTATCTCTGCGAGACGACCGGACACACACACACTCACACAAGCACACACACGCACACACGCACACACACACACACACACATACACTCTTCACCTCTCGACTTCTACCCATTAGTCACCGCTTACGACAGGCAGGGCCTTCTTGGCACGGACGTGTTCTTATCTCTGCGAGCCGACCGGACACACACACACTCACACACGCACACACACACGCACACACGCACACACACACACATACACTCTTCACCTCTCGACTCCTACCAATTAGTCGCCACTTACGACAGGCAGGGCCTTCTTGCCTCGGCCGTAAGCTTATCTCTGCAAGCTGAACGGACACACACACTCACACACACAAGCACGCACACACGCACACACACACGCGCACACAATCACACAATTACACTCTTCACCTCTCGACTCCTACCCATTAGTCGCCTCTTACGACAGGCAGGGCCTTCTTGCCACTGCCGTGTTCTTATCTCTGCGAGCCTACTGGACACACACACACTCACACACACAAATACACACACACACTCACACACGCACACACACGCAGACGCACACACACACACACATACACTCTTCACCTCTCGACTTCTACCCATTAGTCACCGCTTACGACAGGCAGGGCTTTCTTGGCACGGACGTGTTCTTATCTCTGCAAGCCGAACGGACACACACACACTCACACACACACGCACGCACACACGCACACACACGCACACACACACACACACCAATACACTCTTCACCTCTCGACTCCTACCCATTAGTCGCCTCTTACGACAGGCATGGCCTTCTTGCCTCGGCCGTATTCTAATCTCTGCGAGCCGAATGGACACACACATACATACACACACACTTACACACGCACAAACACACACACACACCTACACACGCACACATACATACACTATTCACCTCTCGACTCCTACCTATTAGTCGCCCCATACAAGAGGCAGGGCCTTCTTGCCTTGGCTGTATTCTTATCTCTGCAAGCCAAACAGACACACACACATACACACACACTTACACACGCACACACACGCACACGCCTCTTACGACAGGCAGGGCCCTCTTGCCACGGCCGTGTTCTTATCTCTGCGAGCCGACTGGACACACACACTCACACACACAAATACACACACACACTCACACACGCACACACACGCACACATGCAAACACACACATACACTCTTCACCTCTCGACTCCTACCCATTAGTCGCCTCTTACGACAGGCAGGGCCTTCTTGCCACGGCCGTGTTCTTATCTCTGCGAGACGACCGGACACACACACACACTCACACAAGCACACACACGCACACACGCAGACGCACACACACACACATACACTCTTCACCTCTCGACTTCTACCCATTAGTCACCGCTTACGACAGGCAGGGCTTTCTTGGCACGGACGTGTTCTTATCTCTGCAAGCCGAACGGACACACACACACACGCACACACAAACACACGCTCACAGGCATACACGCACACACGCACACACACACGCACACACACACACACATACACGCTTCACCTCTCGACTCCTACCAATTAGTCGCTCCTTACAGCAAGCATGGCCTTCTTGCCACGGACGTATTCTTATCTCTGCGAGCCAAAGGTATACACACACACATACACACACACATACTCACACACACACGCACACACGCACACACACACACAATCTTCACCTCTCGACTCCTACCCATTAGTCGCCTCTCACGACAGGCATGGCCTTCTTGTCACGGCTGTATTTTTATCTCTGCGAGCAGAAGGGACATACACACATACACACACATACACACACACATTCACACACACACGCACGCACACATACACTCTTCACCTCTCGACTTCTACCCATTAGTCGCCCCTTATCTTGCCACGGCTGTTTTAATATCTCTGTGAGACGACCGGACACACACACACACTCACACAAGCACACACACGCACACACGCACACACACACACACATACACTCTTCACCTCTCGACTTCTACCCATTAGTCACCGCTTACGACAGGCAGGGCCTTCTTGGCACGGACGTGTTCTTATCTCTGCGAGACGACCGGACACACACACTCTCACACAAGCACACACACGCACACACGCACACACATACACATACACTCTTCACCTCTCGACTTCTACCCATTAGTCACCGCTTACGACAGGCAGGGCCTTCTTGGCACGGACGTGTTCTTATCTCTGCGAGCCGACTGGACACACACACTCACACACACAAATACACACACACACTCACACACGCACACACACGCACACACGCACACACATACACATACACTCTTCACCTCTCGACTTCTACCCATTAGTCACCGCTTACGATAGGCAGGGCCTTCTTGGCACGGACGTGTTCTTATCTCTGCGAGACGACCGGACACACACACTCTCACACAAGCACACACACGCACACACGCACACACACACACATACACTCTTCACCTCTCGACTTCTACCCATTAGTCACCGCTTACGACAGGCAGGGCCTTCTTGGCACGGACGTGTTCTTATCTCTGCGAGCCGACTGGACACACACTCACACACACAAATACACACACACACTCACACACGCACACACACGCACACACGCACACTCACACACACATACACTCTTCACCTCTCGACTCCTACCCATTAGTCGCCTCTTACGACAAGCAGGGCCTTCTTGCCAAGGCGGTGTTCTTATCTCTGCAAGCCGAACGGACACACACACACGCACACACAAACACACGCCCACAGGCATACACGCACACACTCTCCACCTCTCGACTCCTATCCATTAGTCGCCTTTTAAGACAGGCAGGGCCTTCTTGCCACAGACGTATTCCTATCCCTGCGAGCCGAACGGACACACACACACACTTGCACACACACACACACACATACACGCTTCACCTCTCGACTCCTACCCATTAGTCGCCTCTTACGACAGGCAGGGCTTCTTGCCACGGCCGTATTCTTATCTCTGCGAGCCGAACGGACAGACACACACACACTCACACACCCACACACGCACACACACACACACACATACACTTTTCACCTCTCGACTCCTACCCATGAGTCGTCTCTTACGACAGGCAGGGCCTTTTTGCCACGGCCGTGTTTTTTACCTCTGCGAGCCATACACACACACACACACACACTCACAACCACACACACACCTAAACTCTTCTAAACGACAGGCAGGGCCTTCTTGCCACGGCTGTATTCTTATCTCTGCAAGTCGAACGGACACACACACACATACACTCACACACGCACACACACACACACTCACACACAGGTACACTCTTCAACTCGCGATTCCTACCCATTAGTTGCTCCTTACAGCAGGCATGGCCTTCTTGCCACGGCCGTATTCGTACCTCTGCGAGCAGAAGAGACACGCACACACACACACATACACATACACACACACGCGCGCGCACACACACACATACACTCTTCACCTCTCGACTCCTACCCATTATTCTCCTCTTACGACAGGCAGAGCCTTCTTGCCACGGCCGTGTTCATATCTCTGCGAGCCGACCGGACACACACACACACTGACAAACACACACTCACACACACACTCACACACGCACGCACACACGCACACAAACACACACACATACACTCTTCACCTCTCGACTCCTACCCATTATTCTGCTCTTACGACAGGCAGGGCCTTCTTGCCACGGACGTATTCTTATCTCTGCGAGCCGAACGGACACACACACACACACACTCGCACACACACACACACACATACACGCTTCACCTCTCGACTCCTACCCATTAGTCGCCTCTTACGACATTCATTGACTTTTTGCCACGGCCGTGTTCTTATCTCTGCGAGCCGAACGGACACACACACAAGCACACACACACGCACACACGCACACGCACACACTTTCCACCTCTCGACTCCTATCCATTAGTCGCCTCTTAAGACAGGCAGGGCATTCTTGCCACGGCCGTATTTTTATCTCTGCGAGCCGAGCGGACACACACACCCATACACACACACTCACATTCGCACAAACACACACACACGCACACACACATACACTCTTCACCTCTCGTCTCCTACCTATTAGTCGCCCCTTACAAAAGGCAGGGTCTTCTTGCCTTGGCCGTATTCTTATCTCTGCAATCCAAACGGACACACAAACATACACACACACTCACACACGCACACACACGCACACACGCACACACACACATATACACTCTTCACCTCTCGACTCCTACCTATTAGTCGCCCCTTACAAGAGGCAGGGCCTTCTTGCCTCGGCCCTATTCTTATCTCTGCAAGCCAAACGGACACACACACATACTCACACACGCACACACACACGCACACACGCATACACACATACACTCTTCACCTCTCGTCTCCTACCTATTAGTCGCCCCTTACAAAAGGCAGGGTCTTCTTGCCTTGGCCGTATTCTTATCTCTGCAATCCAAACGGACACACAAACATACACACACACTCACACACGCACACACACGCACACACGCACACACACATATACACTCTTCACCACTCGACTCCTACCCATAAGTCGCCTCTTACGACAGGCAGGGCCTTCTTGCCACGGTCGTGTTCTTATCTCTGCGAGCCTACTGGACACACACACACACACACTCACACAAGCACACACACGCACACACGCAGACGCACAGACACACACATACACTCTTCACCTCTCGACTTCTACTCATTAGTCACCGCTTACGACAGGCAGCGCTTTCTTGGCACGGACGTGTTCATATCTCTGCGAGCCGACCGGACACACACACACTCACACACGCACACACACACGCACACAAGCACACACACACACATACACTCTTCACCTCTCGACTCCTACCAATTAGTCGCCACTTACGACAGGCAGGGCCTTCTTGCCTCGGCCATAAGCTTATCTCTGCAAGCCGAACGGACACACACACACTCACACACACACGCACGCACACACGCACACACACGCACACACACGCACACACACACACAAATACACTCTTCACCTCTCGACTCCTACCCATTAGTCGCCTCTTACGACAGGCATGGCCTTCTTGCCTCGGCCGTATTCTAATCTCTGAGAGCCGAATGGACACACACATACATACACACACACACACGCACAAACACACACACACACCCACACACGCACACACACATACACTATTCACCTCTCGACTTCTACCTATTAGTCGCCCCATACAAGAGGCAGGGCCTTCTTGCCTCGGCCGTATTCTTATCTCTGCAAGCCAAACAGACACACACACATACACACACACTTACACACGCACACACACGCACACGCCTCTTACGACAGGCAGGGCCTTCTTGCCACGGCCGTGTTCTTATCTCTGCGAGCCGACTGGACACACACACTCACACACACAAATACACACACACACTCACACACGCACACACACGCACACACGCACACTCACACACATACACTCTTCACCTCTCGACTCCTACCCATTAGTCGCCTCTTACGACAAGCAGGGCCTTCTTGCCACGGCGGTGTTCTTATCTCTGCAAGCCGAATGGACACACACACACACGCACACACAAACACACGCTCACAGGCATACACGCACACACGCACACGCACACGCACACACTCCAAACCTCTCGACTCCTATCCATTAGTCGCCTCTTAAGACAGGCAGGGCCTTCTTGCCACATACGTATTTCTATCTCTGCGAGCCGAACGGACACACACACACACTTGCACACACACACACACACACACACACACACACACATACACGCTTCACATCTCGACTCCTACCAATTAGTCGCTCCTTACAGCAAGCATGGCCTTCTTGCCACGGACGTATTCTTATCTCTGCGAGCCAAAGGTATACACACACACATATACACACACATACTCACACACACACGCACACACGCACACACACACACACAATCTTCACCTCTCGACTCCTACCCATTAGTCGCCTCTTACGACAGGCATGGCCTTCTTGTCACGGCTGTATTTTTATCTCTGCGAGCAGAAGGGACACACACACATACACACACATACACACACACACACATTCACACACACACGCACGCACACATACACTCTTCACCTCTCGACTCCTACCCATTAGTCGCTCCTTAAGACTGGCAAGGCCTTCTTGCCACGGCAGTTTTCTTATCTCTGCGAGACGACCGGACACACACACACTCACACAAGCACACACACGCACACACGCACACACACACACACATACACTCTTCACCTCTCGACTTCTACCCATTAGTCACCGCTTACGACAGGCAGGGCCTTCTTGGCACGGACGTGTTCTTATCTCTGCGAGCCGACCGGACACACACACACTCACACACGCACACACACACGCACACACGCACACACACACACATACACTCTTCACCTCTCGACTCCTACCAATTAGTCGCCACTTACGACAGGCAGGGCCTTCTTGCCTCGGCCGTAAGCTTATCTCTGCAAGCTGAACGGACACACACACTCACACACACAAGCACGCACACACGCACACACACACGCGCACACAATCACACAATTACACTCTTCACCTCTCGACTCCTACCCATTAGTCGCCTCTTACGACAGGCAGGGCCTTCTTGCCACTGCCGTGTTCTTATCTCTGCGAGCCTACTGGACACACACACACTCACACACACAAATACACACACACACTCACACACGCACACACAAGCAGACGCACACACACACACATACACTCTTCACCTCTCGACTTCTACCCATTAGTCACCGCTTACGACAGGCAGGGCTTTCTTGGCACGGACGTGTTCTTATCTCTGCAAGCCGAACGGACACACACACACTCACACACACACGCACGCACACACGCACACACACGCACACACACACACACCAATACACTCTTCACCTCTCGACTCCTACCCATTAGTCGCCTCTTACGACAGGCATGGCCTTCTTGCCTCGGCCGTATTCTAATCTCTGCGAGCCGAATGGACACACACATACATACACACACACTTACACACGCACAAACACACACACACACACCTACACACGCACACATACATACACTATTCACCTCTCGACTCCTACCTATTAGTCGCCCCATACAAGAGGCAGGGCCTTCTTGCCTTGGCTGTATTCTTATCTCTGCAAGCCAAACAGACACACACACATACACACACACTTACACACGCACACACACGCACACGCCTCTTACGACAGGCAGGGCCCTCTTGCCACGGCCGTGTTCTTATCTCTGCGAGCCGACTGGACACACACACTCACACACACAAATACACACACACACTCACACACGCACACACACGCACACATGCAAACACACACATACACTCTTCACCTCTCGAATCCTACCCATTAGTCGCCTCTTACGACAGGCAGGGCCTTCTTGCCACGGCCGTGTTCTTATCTCTGCGAGACGACCGGACACACACACACACTCACACAAGCACACACACGCACACACGCAGACGCACACACACACACATACACTCTTCACCTCTCGACTTCTACCCATTAGTCACCGCTTACGACAGGCAGGGCTTTCTTGGCACGGACGTGTTCTTATCTCTGCAAGCCGAACGGACACACACACACACGCACACACAAACACACGCTCACAGGCATACACGCACACACGCACACACACACGCACACACACACACACACACACACACATACACGCTTCACCTCTCGACTCCTACCAATTAGTCGCTCCTTACAGCAAGCATGGCCTTCTTGCCACGGACGTATTCTTATCTCTGCGAGCCAAAGGTATACACACACACATACACACACACACATACTCACACACACACTCACACACGCACACACACGCACACACGCACACTCACACACACATACACTCTTCACCTCTCGAGTTCTACCCATTAGTCACCGCTTACGACAGGCAGGGCCTTCTTGGCACGGACGTGTTCTTATCTCTGCGAGACGACCGGACACACACACTCTCACACAAGCACACACACGCACACACGCACACACATACACATACACTCTTCACCTCTCGACTTCTACCCATTAGTCACCGCTTACGACAGGCAGGGCCTTCTTGGCACGGACGTGTTCTTATCTCTGCGAGACGACCGGACACACACACTCTCACACAAGCACACACACGCACACACGCACACACATACACATACACTCTTCACCTCTCGACTTCTACCCATTAGTCACCGCTTACGACAGGCAGGGCCTTCTTGGCACGGACGTGTTCTTATCTCTGCGAGCCGACTGGACACACACACTCACACACACAAATACACACACACACTCACACACGCACACACACGCACACACGCACACACATACACATACACTCTTCACCTCTCGACTTCTACCCATTAGTCACCGCTTACGATAGGCAGGGCCTTCTTGGCACGGACGTGTTCTTATCTCTGCGAGACGACCGGACACACACACTCTCACACAAGCACACACACGCACACACGCACACACATACACATACACTCTTCACCTCTCGACTTCTACCCATTAGTCACCGCTTACGACAGGCAGGGCCTTCTTGGCACGGACGTGTTCTTATCTCTGCGAGACGACCGGACACACACACTCTCACACAAGCACACACACGCACACACGCACACACACACACATACACTCTTCACCTCTCGACTTCTACCCATTAGTCACCGCTTACGACAGGCAGGGCCTTCTTGGCACGGACGTGTTCTTATCTCTGCGAGCCGACTGGACACACACACTCACACACACAAATACACACACACACTCACACACGCACACACACGCACACACGCACACTCACACACACATACACTCTTCTCCTCTCGACTCCTACCCATTAGTCGCCTCTTACGACAAGCAGGGCCTTCTTGCCAAGGCGGTGTTCTTATCTCTGCAAGCCGAACGGACACACACACACGCACACACAAACACACGCCCACAGGCATACACGCACACACTCTCCACCTCTCGACTCCTATCCATTAGTCGCCTTTTAAGACAGGCAGGGCCTTCTTGCCACAGACGTATTCCTATCCCTGCGAGCCGAACGGACACACACACACACTTGCACACACACACACACACATACACGCTTCACCTCTCGACTCCTACCCATTAGTCGCCTCTTACGACAGGCAGGGCTTCTTGCCACGGCCGTATTCTAATCTCTGCGAGCCGAACGGACAGACACACACACACTCACACACCCACACACGCACACACACACACACACACACATACACTTTTCACCTCTCGACTCCTACCCATTAGTCGTCTCTTACGACAGGCAGGGCCTTTTTGCCACGGCCGTGTTTTTACCTCTGCGAGCCATACACACACACACACACAATCACAACCACACACACACCTAAACTCTTCTAAACGACAGGCAGGGCCTTCTTGCCACGGCTGTATTCTTATCTCTGCAAGTCGAACGGACACACACACACATACACTCACACACGCACACACACACACACTCACACACAGGTACACTCTTCAACTCGCGATTCCTACCCATTAGTTGCTCCTTACAGCAGGCATGGCCTTCTTGCCACGGCCGTATTCGTACCTCTGCGAGCAGAAGAGACACGCACACACACACACATACACATACACACACACGCGCGCGCACACACACACATACACTCTTCACCTCTCGACTCCTACCCATTATTCTCCTCTTACGACAGGCAGAGCCTTCTTGCCACGGCCGTGTTCATATCTCTGCGAGCCGACCGGACACACACACACACTGACAAACACACACTCACACACACACTCACACACGCACGCACACACGCACACAAACACACACACATACACTCTTCACCTCTCGACTCCTACCCATTATTCTGCTCTTACGACAGGCAGGGCCTTCTTGCCACGGACGTATTCTTATCTCTGCGAGCCGAACGGACACTTACATACATACACACACACTGACAAACACACACTCACACACACACTCACACACGCACGCACACACGCACACAAACACACACACATACACTCTTCACCTCTCGACTCCTACCCATTATTCTCCTCTTACGACAGGCAGAGCCTTCTTGCCACGGCCGTGTTCATATCTCTGCGAGCCGACCGGACACACACACACACTGACAAACACACACTCACACACACACTCACACACGCACGCACACACGCACACAAACACACACACATACACTCTTCACCTCTCGACTCCTACCCATTATTCTGCTCTTACGACAGGCAGGGCCTTCTTGCCACGGCTGTATTCTTATCTCTGCAAGTCGAACGGACACACACACACATACACTCACACACGCACACACACACACACTCACACACAGGTACACTCTTCAACTCGCGATTCCTACCCATTAGTTGCTCCTTACAGCAGGCATGGCCTTCTTGCCACGGCCGTATTCGTACCTCTGCGAGCAGAAGAGACACGCACACACACACACATACACATACACACACACGCGCGCGCACACACACACATACACTCTTCACCTCTCGACTCCTACCCATTATTCTCCTCTTACGACAGGCAGAGCCTTCTTGCCACGGCCGTGTTCATATCTCTGCGAGCCGAACGGACACACACACACACACACTCGCACACACACACACACATACACGCTTCACCTCTCGACTCCTACCCATTAGTCGCCTCTTACGACATTCATTGACTTTTTGCCACGGCCGTGTTCTTATCTCTGCGAGCCGAACGGACACACACACAAGCACACACACACGCACACACGCACACGCACACACTTTCCACCTCTCGACTCCTATCCATTAGTCGCCTCTTAAGACAGGCAGGGCATTCTTGCCACGGCCGTATTTTTATCTCTGCGAGCCGAGCGGACACACACACCCATACACACACACTCACATTCGCACAAACACACACACACGCACACACACACATACACTCTTCACCTCTCGACTCCTACCCATTAGTCGCCTTTTACGAGAGGCATGTCCTTCTTGCCTCGACCGTATTCTAATCTCTGCGAGCCGAACGGACACTTACATACATACACACACACTTACAAACGCACGAACACACACACACGCACACACATACACTCTTCACCTCTCGACTCCTACCCATTAGTCACCTCTTACGACAGGCATGGCATTCTTGCCACCGCTGTTTTCTTTTCTCTGCGAGCCAAAGGGACACACATACACACACACACACTCACAGACACACACACACGCACGCACACACGCACACACTAATACACTTACACACACACACAATCACGCACACACGCACACACACATACACTCTTCACCTCTCGATTCCTACCTATTAGTCGCCCCTTACAAGAGGCAGGGCCTTCTTGCCTTGGCCGTATTCTTATCTCTGCAAGCCTAACGGACACACACACATACACACACACACTCACACACGCAAACACACACGCACACACACACACACACATACACTCTTCACCTCTCGACTCCTACCCATTAGTCACCTCTTACGTCAGGCAGGGCCTTCTTTCCTTGGCCGTGTTCTTATCTCTGCAAGCCGAACGGACACACACACATACACACACACACACACACACACACACACATACACTCTTCACCTCTCGATTCCTACACATTAGTCGCCCCTTACAAGAGGCAGGGCCTTCTTGCCTTGGCCGTATTCTTATCTCTGCAAGCCTAACGGACACACACACATACACACACACACTCACACACGCAAACACACACGCACACACACACACACACACATACACTCTTCACCTTTCGACTCCTACCCAGTAGTCGCCACTTACGACAGGCAGGGCCTTCTTGCCCCGGCCGTATTCTTATCTCTGCAAGCTGAACGGACACACACAATCACACACACAAGCACGCACACACGCACACACACACGCGCACACACACACACACAATTACACTCTTCACCTCTCGACTCCTACCCATTAGTCGCCTCTTACGACAAGCATGGCCTTCTTGCCACCGCTGTTTTCTTATCTCTGCGAGACGAAGGGACACACACACACATACACACACACACTCACACACACACGCGCACAAACGCACGCACACATACATTCTTCACCTCTCGACTCCTACCCATTAGTCGCCCATTACGACAGGCATGGCCTTCTTGCCACCGCTGTTTTCTTATCTCTGCGAGCCGAAGGGACACACACATACACACACACTCACACACACACGCACGCACACATACACTTTTCACCTCTCGACTCCTACCCATTAGTCGCCTCTTACGACAGGCAGAGCCTTCTTGCCACGGCCGTGTTCTTATCTCTGCGAGCCAACCGGACACACACACTCACACACACACGCGCACAAACGCACGCACACATACATTCTTCACCTCTCGACTCCTACCCATTAGTCGCCCATTACGACAGGCATGGCCTTCTTGCCACCGCTGTTTTCTTATCTCTGCGAGCCGAAGGGACACACACACATACACACACACTCACACACACACACGCACGCACACATACACTTTTCACCTCTCGACTCCTACCCATTAGTCACCTCTTACGACAGGCATGTCCTTCTTGCCACCGCTGTTTTCTTATCTATGCGAGCCGAAGGGACACACACACAAACATACACACACACACACTCACACACACACACACACACGAACACACACGCACACACACATACACTCACACACACACACGCACACATACACACACTCTTCACCTCTCGACTCCTACCTATTAGTCGCCCCTTACAAGAGGCAGGGCCTTCTTGCCTCGGCCGTATTCTTATCTCTGCAAGCCAAACGGACACACACACATACTCACACACGCACACACAGACGCACACACGCATACACACATACACTCTTCACCTCTCGTCTCCTACCTATTAGTCGCCCCTTGCAAAAGGCAGGGTCTTCTTGCCTTGGCCGTATTCTTATCTCTGCAAGCCAAACGGACACACAAACATACACACACACTCACACACGCACACACACGCACACACGCACACACACACATATACACTCTTCACCACTCGACTCCTACCTATTAGTCGCCCCTTACAAGAGGCAGGGCCTTCTTGCCTCGGCCGTATTCTTATCTCTGCAAGCCAAACGGACACACACACATACTCACACACGCACACTCACACACACACACACGCACACACACATACACTCTTCACCTCTCGACTCCTACCTATTAGTCGCCCCTTACAAGAGGCAGGGCCTTCTTGCCTCGGCCGTATTCTTATCTCTGCAAGCCAAACGGACACACAAACATACACACACACTCACACACGCACACACACGGACACACGCACACACACACATATACACTCTTCACCACTCGACTCCTACTCATTAGTGGCCTCTTAGGACAGGCAGGGCCTTCTTGCCACGGCCGTGTTCTTATCTCTGCGAGCCTACTGGACACACACACACTCACACACACAGATACACACACACACTCACACACCACACACACGCACGCACGCACACACACACATACACTCTTCACCTCTCGACTCCTACCCATTAGTTGCCTCTTTCGACAGGCAGGGCCTTTTTTGCCACGGCCGTGTTCTTATCTTTGCGAGACGACCGGACACACACACACAATTACACAAGCACACACACGCACACACGCACACACGCACACACACACATACACTCTTCACCTCTCGACTCCTACCTATTACTCGCCCCTTACGACAGGCAGGGCCTTCTTGCCTCGGCTGTATTCTTATCTCTGCAGGCCGAACGGACACACATACATACACACACACTCACACACGCACACACACACACACTCACACACACACACACACGCACACACACACACACATACACTCTTCACCTTTCGACTCCTACCCATTAGTCGCCTCCTACGACAGGCAGGGCCTTCTTGCCACGGCCGTATTCTTATCTCTGCGAGTCGAACGGACACACACACACACTCACACACGCACACACGCACACACACACACACATACACTCTTCACCTCTCGACTCTTACCTATTACTCGCCCCTTACGACAGGCAGGGCCTTCTTGCCTCGGCTGTGTTCTTATCTCTGCAAGCCGAACGGACACACATACATACACACACTCACACACGCACACACACATGCACACAGAGACACACACATAAACTCTTCACCTCTCTACTCCTACCCATTAGTCGCCTCTTTCGACAGGCAGGGCCTTTTTGCCACGGCCGTGTTCTTATCTTTGCGAGCCATACAGACACACATACACACTCACACACACACACCTACCCTCTTCACCTCTCGACTCCTACCTATTACTCGCACCTTACGACAGGCAGGGCCTTCTTGCCTCGGCTGTATTCTTATCTCTGCAGGCCGAACGGACATACATACATACACACACACTCACACACGCACACACACACACACTCACACACACACGCACACACACACACACACATACACTCTTCACCTCTCGACTCCTACCCATTAGTCGCCTCTTACGACAGGCAGGGCTTTTTTGCCACGGCCGTGTTTTTACCTCTGCGAGCCATACAGACACACACACACACACACACTCACAACCACACACACACACCTAAACTCTTCTAAACGACAGGCAGGGCTTCTTGCCACGGCCGTATTCTTATCTCTGCGAGCCGAACGGACACACACACACACACTCACACACGCACACACGCACTCATACACACACATACACTCTTCACCTCTCGACTCCTACCCATTAGTCGTCTCTTACGACAGGCAGGGCCTTTTTGCCACGGCCGTGTTTTTACCTCTGCGAGCCATACAGACACACACACACACACTCACACACGCACACACGCACACATACACACACATACACTCTTTACCTCTCGACTCCTACCCATTAGTCGTCTCTTACGACAGGCAGGGCCTTTTTGCCACGGCCGTGTTTTTACCTCTGCGAGCCATACAGACACACACACACACACACTCACAACCACACACACACACCTAAACTCGTCTAAACGACAGGCAGGGCTTCTTGCCACGGCCGTATTCTTATCTCTGCGAGCCGAACGGACACACACACACACACTCACACACGCACACACGCAAACACACACATACACTCTTCACCTCTCGACTCCTACCCATTAGTCGTCTCTTACGACAGGCAGGGCCTTTTTGCCACGGCCGTGTTTTTACCTCTGCGAGCCATACAGACACACACACACACACACTCACAACCACACACACACACCTAAACTCGTCTAAACGACAGGCAGGGCTTCTTGCCACGGCTGTATTCTTATCTCTGCAAGCCGAACGGACACACACACATACACTCACACACGCACACACACACACACTCACACACAGGTACACTTTTCAACTCGCGACTCCTACCCATTAGTTGCTCCTTACAGCAAGCATGGCCTTCTTGCCACGGCCGTATTCGTACCTCTGCGAGCAGAAGAGACACGCACACACACACACACACACATACACATAGACACACACACGCGCGCACACACACACATACACACACACACATACACTCTTCACCTCTCGACTCCTACCCATTATTCTGCTTTTACGACAGGCAGGGCCTTCTTGCCACGGACGTATTCTTATCTCTGCGAGCCGAACAGACACACACACACACACTCGCACACACACACACACATACACGCTCCACCTCTAGACTCCTACCCATTGGTCGCCTCTTGCGACATTCAGGGACTTTTTGCCACTGCCGTGTTCTTCTCTGCGAGCCGAACGGACACACACACACTCACACACACACGCACACACACACGCACACACGCACACGCACAATCTTTCCACCGCTCGACTCCTATCCATTAGTCGCCTCTTAAGACAGGCAGGGCCTTCTTGCCACGGCCGTATTTTTATCTCTGCGAGCCGAGCGGAAACACACACAGTCACACACACACACATACACTATTCACCTCTCGACTCCTCCCTTTTGGTCGCCTCTTACGAGAGGCAGGGCCTTCTTGCTCCGGCGGTATTCTTATCTCTGCAAGCCGAACGGATACACACACTCACACACACACGCACGCACACACACACACGCACACACACATACACTCTTCACCTCTCGACTCCTACCCATTAGTCACCTCTTACGACAGGCATGGCATTCTTGCCACCGCTGTTTTCTTTTCTCTGCGAGCCGAAGGGACACACATACACACACACACTCTCACAGACACACACACGCTCGCACAAACGCACACACACATACACTCACACACACACACACACACACGCACACACGCACACACACATACACTCTTCACCTCTCGATTCCTACACATTAGTCGCCCCTTACAAGAGGCAGGGCCTTCTTGCCTTAGCCGTATTCTTATCTGTGCAAGCCTAACGGACACACACACATACACACACACTCACACACGCAAACACACACGCACACACACACATACACTCTTCACCTCTCGACTTCTACCCATTAGCCGCTAACTACAACAAGCATGGCCTTCTTGTCACGGCCGTATTCTTATCTCTGCAAGCCGAACGGACACACACACCCATACACACACACTTACATACGCACAAACACACACACACGCACACACATATACACTCTTCACCTCTCGACTCCTACCCATTAGTCACCTCTTACGACAGGCATGGCATTCTTGCCACCGCTGTTTTCTTTTCTCTGCGAGCCGAAGGGACACACATACACACACACACACACTCACAGACACACACACACGCACGCACACACGCACACACACATACACTCACACACACACACACACACACACGCACACACACATACACTCTTCACCTCTCGATTCCTACCTATTAGTCGCCCCTTACAAGAGGCAGGGCCTTCTTGTCCTGGCCGTATTCTTATCTCTGCTAGCCTAACGGACACACACACATACACACACACTCACACACGCAAACACACACGCACACACACACACACACATACACTCTTCACCTCTCGACTCCTACCCATTAGTCTCCTCTTACGTCAGGTAGGGCCTTCTTTCCTCGGCCGTGTTCTTATCTCTGCAAGCCGAACGGACACACACACATACTCACACACGCACACACACACGCACACACACATACACCCTTCACCCCTCGACTCCTACCTATTAGTCGCCCCTTACAAGAGGCAGGGCCTTCTTGCCTCGGCCGTATTCTTATCTCTGCAAGCCTAACGGACACACACACATACACACACACACACTCACACACGCAATCACACACGCACACACACACACACACACACATACACTCTTCACCTCTCGATTCCTACACATTAGTCGCCCCTTACAAGAGGCAGGGCCTTCTTGCCTTGGCCGTATTCTTATCTCTGCAAGCCTAACGGACACACACACATACACACACACACTCACACACGCAAACACACACGCACACACACACACACACATACACTCTTCACCTTTCGACTCCTACCCAGTAGTCGCCACTTACGACAGGCAGGGCCTTCTTGCCCCGGCCGTATTCTTATCTCTGCAAGCTGAACGGACACACACAATCACACACACAAGCACGCACACACGCACACACACACACAATTACACTCTTCACCTCTCGACTCCTACCCATTAGTCGCCTCTTACGACAAGCATGGCCTTCTTGCCACCGCTGTTTTCTTATCTCTGCGAGACGAAGGGACACACACACAAATACACACACACACTCACACACACACGCGCACAAACGCACGCACACATACATTCTTCACCTCTCGACTCCTACCCATTAGTCGCCCATTACGACAGGCATGGCCTTCTTGCCACCGCTGTTTTATTATCTCTGCGAGCCGAAGGGACACACACATACACACACACTCACACACACACGCACGCACACATATACTTTTCACCTCTCGACTCCTACCCATTAGTCGCCTCTTACGACAGGCAGGGCCTTTTTGCCACGGCCGTGTTCTTATCTCTGCGAGCCAACCGGACACACACACTCACACACACACATACACACACACACTCACACACGCACGCACACACGCACACACTTACACACGCATACACACACACACATACACTTTTCACCTCTCGACTCCTACCCATTAGTCACCTCTTACGACAGGCATGGCCTTCTTGAAACCGCTGATTTCTTATCTCTGCGAGCCGAAGGGACACACATACACATACACACACACTCACACACACACGCACACACGCACGCACACATACACTCTTCACTTCTCGACTCCTACCCATTAGTCGCCCCTTACGACAGGCATGTCCTTTTTGCCACCGCTGTTTTCTTATCTCTGCGAGCCGAAGGGACACACACACAAACATACACACACACACTCACACACACACACACGAACACACACGCACACACACATACACTCACACACACACACGCACACACACATACACTCTTCACCTCTCGACTCCTACCTATTAGTCGCCCCTTACAAGAGGCAGGGCCTTCTTTCCTCGGCCGTATTCTTATCTCTGCAAGCCAAACGGACACACACACATACTCACACACGCACACACAAACGCACACACGCATACACACATACACTCTTCACCTCTCGTCTCCTACCTATTAGTCGCCCCTTACAAAAGGCAGGGTCTTCTTGCCTTGGCCGTATTCTTATCTCTGCAATCCAAACGGACACACAAACATACACACACACTCACACGCACACACACACACATTCTTCACCTCTCGACTCCTACCCATTAGTCGCCTCTTTCGACAGGCAGGGCCTTTTTTGCCACCGCCGTGTTCTTATCTCTGCGAGACGACCGGACACACACACACACACTCACACAAGCACACACACGCACACACGCACACACACACATACACTCTTCACCTCTCGACTCCTACCTATTACTCGCCCCTTACGACAGGCAGGGCCTTCTTGCCTCGGCTGTATTCTTATCTCTGCAGGCCGAACGGACACACATACATACACACACACTCACACACGCACACACACACACACTCACACACACACACACACACGCACACACACACACACACATACACTCTTCACCTTTCGACTCCTACCCATTAGTCGCCTCTTACGACAGGCAGGGCCTTCTTGCCACGGCCGTATTCTTATCTCTGCGAGCCGAACGGACACACACACACACTCACACACGCACACACGCACACACACACATACACTCTTCACCTCTCGACTCCTACCCATTAGTCGTCTCTTACGACAGGCAGGGCCTTCTTGCCACGGCCGTATTCTTATCTCTGCGAGCCGAACGGACACACACACACACTCACACACGCACACACGCACACACACACATACACTCTTCACCTCTCGACTCCTACCCATTAGTCGTCTCTTACGACAGGCAGGGCCTTCTTGCCACGGCCGTATTCTTATCTCTGCGAGCCGAACGGACACACACACACACTCACACACGCACACACGCACACACACACATACACTCTTCACCTCTCCACTCCTACCCATTAGTCGCCTCTTTCGACAGGCAGGGCCTTTTTGCCACGGCCGTGTTCTTATCTTTGCGAGCCATACAGACACACATACACACTCACACACACACACCTACACCATTCACCTCTCGACTCCTACCTATTACTCGCACCTTACGACAGGCAGGGCCTTCTTGCCTCGGCTGTATTCTTATCTCTGCAGGCCGAACGGACACACATACATACACACACACTCACACACGCACACACACACACACTTACACACACACGCACACACACACACACATACACTCTTCACCTCTCGACTCCTACCCATTAGTCGCCTCTTACGACAGGCAGGGCTTTTTTGCCACGGCCGTGTTTTTACCTCTGCGAGCCATACAGACACACACACACACTCACACACGCACACACGCACACATACACACACATACACTCTTCACCTCTCGACTCCTACCCATTAGTCGTCTCTTACGACAGGCAGGGCCTTTTTGCCACGGCCGTGTTTTTACCTCTGCGAGCCATACAGACACACACACACATACACACTCACAACCACACACACACACCTAAACTCTTCTAAACGACAGGCAGGGCTTCTTGCCACGGCCGTATTCTTATCTCTGCGAGCCGAACGGACACACACACACATACACTCACACACGCACACACACACACACTCACACACAGGTACACTCTTCAACTCGCGACTCCTACCCATTAGTTGCTCCTTACAGCAAGCATGGCCTTCTTGCCACGGCCGTATTCGTACCTCTGCGAGCAGAAGAGACACGCACACACACACACATACACATACATACACACACGCGCGCACACACACACATACACTCTTTACCTCTCGACTCCTAGCCATTATTCTCCTCTTACGACAGGCAGAGCCTTCTTGCCACGGCCGTGTTCATATCTCTGCGAGCCGACCGGACACACACACACACTGACACACACACACTCACACACACACTCACACACGCACGCACACACGCACACAAACACACACACATACACTCTTCACCTCTCGACTCCTACCCATTATTCTGCTCTTACGACAGGCAGGGCCTTCTTGCCACGGACGTATTCTTATCTCTGCGAGCCGAACAGACACACACACACACTCGCACACACACACACTCGCACACACACACACACATACACGCTCCACCTCTAGACTCCTACCCATTGGTCTCCTCTTACGACATTCAGGGACTTTTTGCCACTGCCGTGTTCTTCTCTGCGAGCCGAACGGACACACACACACTCACACACACACGCACACACACACGCACACACGCACACGCACAATCTTTCCACCTCTCGACTCCTATCCATTAGTCGCCTCTTAAGACAGGCAGGGCATTCTTTCCTCGGCCGTGTTCTTATCTCTGCAAGCCGAACGGACACACACACATACTCACACACGCACACACACACTCACACACACATACACTCTTCACCCCTCGACTCCTACCTATTAGTCGCCCCTTACAAGAGGCAGGGCCTTCTTGCCTCGGCCGTATTCTTATCTCTGCAAGCCTAACGGACACACACACATACACACACATACTCACACACGCAAACACACACGCACACACACACACACATACACTCTTCACCTCTCGACTCCTACCCATTAGTCGCCTCTTACGTCAGGCAGGGCCTTCTTTCCTCGGCCGTAGTCTTATCTCTGTGAGCCGAAGAGACACACACACACACACACATACACACACACTCACACACGCACACACACACATACACTCTTCACCTCTCGACTCCTACCCAGTAGTCGCCACTAACGACAGGCAGGGCCTTCTTGCCCCTGCCGTATTCTTATCTCTGCAAGCTGAACGGACACACACACTCACACACACAAGCACGCACACACGCACACACACACGCGCACACACACACACAATTACACTCTTCACCTCTCGACTTCTACCCATTAGTCGCCTCTTACGACAAGCATGGCCTTCTTGCCACCGCTGTTTTCTTATCTCTGCGAGCCGAAGGGACACACACATACACACACACTCACACACACACGCACGCACACATACACTTTTCACCTCTCGACTCCTACCCATTAGTCGCCTCTTACGACAGGCAGGGCCTTTTTGCCACGGCCGTGTTCTTATCTCTGCGAGCCAACCGGACACACACACTCACACACACACGCACACACAAACGCACATACGCATACACACATACACTCTTCACCTCTCGTCTCCTACCTATTAGTCGCCCCTTACAAAAGGCAGGGTCTTCTTGCCTTGGCCGTATTCTTATCTCTGCAATCCAAACGGACACACAAACATACACACACACTCACACGCACACACACGCACACACGCACACACACACACATACACTCTTCACCTCTCGACTCCTACCCATTAGTCGCCTCTTTCGACAGGCAGGGCCTTTTTTGCCACCGCCGTGTTCTTATCTCTGCGAGACGACCGGACACACACACACACTCACACAAGCACACACACGCACACACACACATACACTCTTCACCTCTCGACTCCTACCTATTACTCGCCCCTTACGACAGGCAGGGCCTTCTTGCCTCGGCTGTATTCTTATCTCTGCAGGCCGAACGGACACACATACATACACACACACTCACACACGCACACACACACACACTCACACACACACACACACACGCACACACACACACATACACTCTTCACCTTTCGACTCCTACCCATTAGTCGCCTCTTACGACAGGCAGGGCCTTCTTGCCACGGCCGTATTCTTATCTCTGCGAGCCGAACGGACACACACACACTCACACACACACGCACACACACACGCACACACGCACACGCACAATCTTTCCACCTCTCGACTCCTATCCATTAGTCGCCTCTTAAGACAGGCAGGGCCTTCTTGCCTTGGCCGTATTCTTATCTCTGCTAGCCTAACGGACACACACACATACACACACACACTCACACACGCAAACACACACGCACACACACACACACACACACACACACACACATACACTCTTCACCTCTCGACTCCTACCCATAAGTCGCCTCTTACGTCAGGCAGGGCATTCTTTCCTCGGCCGTGTTCTTATCTCTGCAAGCCGAACGGACACACACACATACTCACACACGCACACACACACTCACACACACATACACTCTTCACCCCTCGACTCCTACCTATTAGTCGCCCCTTACAAGAGGCAGGGCCTTCTTGCCTCGGCCGTATTCTTATCTCTGCAAGCCTAACGGACACACACACATACACACACATACTCACACACGCAAACACACACGCACACACACACACACACACACATACACTCTTCACCTCTCGACTCCTACCCATTAGTCGCCTCTTACGTCAGGCAGGGCCTTCTTTCCTCGGCCGTAGTCTTATCTCTGTGAGCCGAAGAGACACACACACACACACACATACACACACACTCACACACGCACACACACACATACACTCTTCACCTCTCGACTCCTACCCAGTAGTCGCCACTAACGACAGGCAGGGCCTTCTTGCCCCTGCCGTATTCTTATCTCTGCAAGCTGAACGGACACACACACTCACACACACAAGCACGCACACACGCACACACACACGCGCACACACACACACAATTACACTCTTCACCTCTCGACTTCTACCCATTAGTCGCCTCTTACGACAAGCATGGCCTTCTTGCCACCGCTGTTTTCTTATCTCTGCGAGCCGAAGGGACACACACATACACACACACTCACACACACACGCACGCACACATACACTTTTCACCTCTCGACTCCTACCCATTAGTCGCCTCTTACGACAGGCAGGGCCTTTTTGCCACGGCCGTGTTCTTATCTCTGCGAGCCAACCGGACACACACACTCACACACACACGCACACACAAACGCACATACGCATACACACATACACTCTTCACCTCTCGTCTCCTACCTATTAGTCGCCCCTTACAAAAGGCAGGGTCTTCTTGCCTTGGCCGTATTCTTATCTCTGCAATCCAAACGGACACACAAACATACACACACACTCACACGCACACACACGCACACACGCACACACACACACATACACTCTTCACCTCTCGACTCCTACCCATTAGTCGCCTCTTTCGACAGGCAGGGCCTTTTTTGCCACCGCCGTGTTCTTATCTCTGCGAGACGACCGGACACACACACACACACTCACACAAGCACACACACGCACACACACACATACACTCTTCACCTCTCGACTCCTACCTATTACTCGCCCCTTACGACAGGCAGGGCCTTCTTGCCTCGGCTGTATTCTTATCTCTGCAGGCCGAACGGACACACATACATACACACACACTCACACACGCACACACACACACACTCACACACACACACACACACACGCACACACACACACATACACTCTTCACCTTTCGACTCCTACCCATTAGTCGCCTCTTACGACAGGCAGGGCCTTCTTGCCACGGCCGT